>NC_042995.1:8451515-8540285 GCF_901001165.1 Salmo trutta | reverse complement strand
ACCATATAACTTTTACGAATAGTACGAACTCATTGAAGCAGTAAAAAACATGTGTAACAGAAGGCACTGACACATGCCCATGATATAGCAGATTTTTTTTCTTCGCACTTCATTGCTAAAAACAAACTGTTTAGCAGAGGATAGTTTTGATCCATCGACCTCTGGGTTATGGGCCCAGCACGCTTCCGCTGCGCCACTCTGCTTTCAACCACTCCGTGAAAAGAGTAGGAATCACAATCCATGGCTTAGGAGGCCAGTGTCTCAGGCCACTGGTGTACTGCGAAATCCTTTTCACCTATACGAACTGATAGAAGAAGTAAAACAAATGTGTAACGGAAGGCACTTACACATGCCCATGATATAGCGAGAAAAAAAAGTGTTCACACTTCATTGCTAGAAATAAACTGTTTAGCAGAGGATGGTTTCGATCCATCGACCTCTGGGTTATGGGCCCAGCACGCTTCCGCTGCGCCACTCTGCTTTCAGCCAGTCAACAAAAGAGTAGGACTCACAATCCATAGCTTAGGAGGCCGGTGTCTCAGGCCACTGGGGTACTGTGAAATCCTTTCCACCTATACGAACTGATAGAAGCAGTAAAATAAATATTTAACGGAAGCCACTGACACATGCCCATGTTACAGCAAATTTTTTTGGTTCGCACTTCATTGCTAAAAATAAACTGTTTTGCAGATGATGGTTTCGATCCAACGACCTCTGGGTTATGGGCCCAGCATACTTCCGCTGCGCCACTCTGCTTTCAGCCAGTCCAGAAAAGAGTAGGACTCACAATCCATGGCTTTGGAGGCCAGTGTCTGAGGCCACTGGGGTACTGTGAAATCCTTTTGACCTATACGAACTGATAGAAGCAGTAAAAAATGTGTAACAGAAGGCACTTACACATGCCCATGATATATCGAAAAAAATTAATCGTTCGAACTTCATTCCTAAAAATAAACTGTTTAGCAGAGGATGGTTTCGATCCATCGACCTCTGGGTTATGGGCCCAGCACGCTTCCGCTGCGCCACTCTGCTTTCAACCACTCTGTGAAAAGAGTAGGAATCACAATCCATGGCTTAGGAGGCCAGTGTCTCAGGCCACTGGGTACTGCGAAATCCTTTTCACCTATACGAACTGATAGAAGCAGTAAAACAAATGTGTAACGGAAGGCACTTACACATGCCCATGATATAGCGAGAAAAAAAATGTGTTCACACTTCATTGCTAGAAATAAACTGTTTAGCAGAGGATGGTTTCGATCCATCGACCTCTGGGTTATGGGCCCAGCACGCTTCCGCTGCGCCACTCTGCTTTCAGCCAGTCAAGAAAAGAGTAGGACTCACAATCCATAGCTTAGGAGGCCGGTGTCTCAGGCCACTGGGGTACTGTGAAATCCTTTCCACCTATACGAACTGATAGAAGCAGTAAAATAAATATTTAACGGAAGCCACTGACACATGCCCATGTTACAGCAAATTTTTTTGGTTCGCACTTCATTGCTAAAAATAAACTGTTTTGCAGATGATGGTTTCGATCCAACGACCTCTGGGTTATGGGCCCAGCATACTTCCGCTGCGCCACTCTGCTTTCAGCCAGTCCAGAAAAGAGTAGGACTCACAATCCATGGCTTTGGAGGCCAGTGTCTGAGGCCACTGGGGTACTGTGAAATCCTTTTGACCTATACGAACTGATAGAAGCAGTAAAAAATGTGTAACAGAAGGCACTTACACATGCCCATGATATATCGAAAAAAATTAATCGTTCGAACTTCATTCCTAAAAATAAACTGTTTAGCAGAGGATGGTTTCGATCCATCGACCTCTGGGTTATGGGCCCAGCACGCTTCCGCTGCGCCACTCTGCTTTCAAACACCCCAGATGGGACTTGAACCCACAATCACTGGCTTAGGAGGCCAGTGCCTTATCCATTAGGCCACTGGGGCACCGTATACGTTTTACGAATAGTACGAACTCATTGAAGCAGTAAAAAACATGTGTAACAGAAGGCACTGACACATGCCCATGATATAGCAGATTTTTTTTCTTCGCACTTCATTGCTAAAAACAAACTGTTTAGCAGAGGATAGTTTTGATCCATCGACCTCTGGGTTATGGGCCCAGCACGCTTCCGCTGCGCCACTCTGCTTTCAACCACTCCGTGAAAAGAGTAGGAATCACAATCCATGGCTTAGGAGGCCAGTGTCTCAGGCCACTGGTGTACTGCGAAATCCTTTTCACCTATACGAACTGATAGAAGCAGTAAAACAAATGTGTAACGGAAGGCACTTACACATGCCCATGATATAGCGAGAAAAAAAATGTGTTCACACTTCATTGCTAGAAATAAACTGTTTAGCAGAGGATGGTTTCGATCCATCGACCTCTGGGTTATGGGCCCAGCACGCTTCCGCTGCGCCACTCTGCTTTCAGCCACTCAAGAAAAGAGTAGGACTCACAATCCATAGCTTAGGAGGCCGGTGTCTCAGGCCACTGGGGTACTGTGAAATCCTTTCCACCTATACGAACTGATAGAAGCAGTAAAATAAATATTTAACGGAAGCCACTGACACATGCCCATGTTACAGCAAATTTTTTGGTTCGCACTTCATTGCTAAAAATAAACTGTTTTGCAGATGATGGTTTCGATCCAACGACCTCTGGGTTATGGCCCAGCATACTTCCGCTGCGCCACTCTGCTTTCAGCCAGTCCAGAAAAGAGTAGGAATCACAATCCATGGCTTAGGAGGCCAGTGTCTCAGGCCACTGGTGTACTGTGAAATCCTTTTCACCTATACGAACTGATAGAAGCAGTAAAACAAATGTGTAACGGAAGGCACTTACACATGCCCATGATATAGCGAGAAAAAAAATGTGTTCACACTTCATTGCTAGAAATAAACTGTTTAGCAGAGGATGGTTTCGATCCATCGACCTCTGGGTTATGGGCCCAGCACGCTTCCGCTGCGCCACTCTGCTTTCAACCACTCCGTGAAAAGAGTAGGAATCACAATCCATGGCTTAGGAGGCCAGTGTCTCAGGCCACTGGTGTACTGCGAAATCCTTTTCACCTATACGAACTGATAGAAGAAGTAAAACAAATGTGTAACGGAAGGCACTTACACATGCCCATGATATAGCGAGAAAAAAAATGTGTTCACACTTCATTGCTAGAAATAAACTGTTTAGCAGAGGATGGTTTCGATCCATCGACCTCTGGGTTATGGGCCCAGCACGCTTCCGCTGCGCCACTCTGCTTTCAACCACTCCGTGAAAAGAGTAGGAATCACAATCCATAGCTTAGGAGGCCAGTGTCTCAGGCCACTGGTGTACTGCGAAATCCTTTTCACCTATACGAACTGATAGAAGCAGTAAAACAAATGTGTAACGGAAGGCACTTACACATGCCCATGATATAGCGAGAAAGAAAATGTGTTCACACTTCATTGCTAGAAATAAACTGTTTAGCAGAGGATGGTTTCGATCCATCGACCTCTGGGTTATGGGCCCAGCACGCTTCCGCTGCGCCACTCTGCTTTCAGCCAGTCCAGAAAAGAGTAGGACTCACAATCCATGGCTTTGGAGGCCAGTGTCTGAGGCCACTGGGGTACTGTGAAATCCTTTTGACCTATACGAACTGATAGAAGCAGTAAAAAAATGTGTAACAGAAGGCACTGACACATGCCCATGATATATCGAAAAAATTTATCGTTCGCACTTCATTGCTAAAAATAAACTGTTTTGCAGATGATGGTTTCGATCCAACGACCTCTGGGTTATGGGCCCAGCATACTTCCGCTGCGCCACTCTGCTTTCAGCCAGTCCAGAAAAGAGTAGGACTCACAATCCATGGCTTTGGAGGCCAGTGTCTGAGGCCACTGGGGTACTGTGAAATCCTTTTGACCTATACGAACTGATAGAAGCAGTAAAAAATGTGTAACAGAAGGCACTTACACATGCCCATGATATATCGAAAAAAATTAATCGTTCGAACTTCATTCCTAAAAATAAACTGTTTAGCAGAGGATGGTTTCGATCCATCGACCTCTGGGTTATGGGCCCAGCACGCTTCCGCTGCGCCACTCTGCTTTCAAACACACCAGATGGGACTTGAACCCACAATCACTGGCTTAGGAGGCCAGTGCCTTATCCATTAGGCCACTGGGGCACTGTATACGTTTTACGAGCAGTACGAACTCATTGAAGCAGTAAAAAACATGTGTAACAGAAGGCACTGACACATGCCCATGATATAGCAGATTTTTTTTCTTCGCACTTCATTGCTAAAAACAAACTGTTTAGCAGAGGATAGTTTTGATCCATCGACCTCTGGGTTATGGGCCCAGCACGCTTCCGCTGCGCCACTCTGCTTTCAACCACTCCGTGAAAAGAGTAGGAATCACAATCCATGGCTTAGGAGGCCAGTGTCTCAGGCCACTGGTGTACTGCGAAATCCTTTTCACCTATACGAACTGATAGAAGCAGTAAAACAAATGTGTAACGGAAGGCACTTACACATGCCCATGATATAGCGAGAAAAAAAAGTGTTCACACTTCATTGCTAGAAATAAACTGTTTAGCAGAGGATGGTTTCGATCCATCGACCTCTGGGTTATGGGCCCAGCACGCTTCCGCTGCGCCACTCTGCTTTCAGCCACTCAAGAAAAGAGTAGGACTCACAATCCATAGCTTAGGAGGCCGGTGTCTCAGGCCACTGGGGTACTCTGAAATCCTTTCCACCTATACGAACTGATAGAAGCAGTAAAAAAAATATTTAACTGAAGCCACTGACACATGCCCATGATATAGCAGATTTTTTTTCTTCGCACTTCATTGCTAAAAACAAACTGTTTAGCAGAGGATAGTTTTGATCCATCGACCTCTGGGTTATGGGCCCAAGCACGCTTCCGCTGCGCCACTCTGCTTTCAACCACTCCGTGAAAAGAGTAGGAATCACAATCCATGGCTTAGGAGGCCAGTGTCTCAGGCCACTGGTGTACTGCGAAATCCTTTTCACCTATACGAACTGATAGAAGCAGTAAAACAAATGTGTAACGGAAGGCACTTACACATGCCCATGATATAGCGAGAAAAAAAAGTGTTCACACTTCATTGCTAGAAATAAACTGTTTAGCAGAGGATGGTTTCGATCCATCGACCTCTGGGTTATGGGCCCAGCACGCTTCCGCTGCGCCACTCTGCTTTCAGCCAGTCAACAAAAGAGTAGGACTCACAATCCATAGCTTAGGAGGCCGGTGTCTCAGGCCACTGGGGTACTGTGAAATCCTTTCCACCTATACGAACTGATAGAAGCAGTAAAATAAATATTTAACGGAAGCCACTGACACATGCCCATGTTACAGCAAATTTTTTGGTTCGCACTTCATTGCTAAAAATAAACTGTTTTGCAGATGATGGTTTCGATCCAACGACCTCTGGGTTATGGGCCCAGCATACTTCCGCTGCGCCACTCTGCTTTCAGCCAGTCCAGAAAAGAGTAGGACTCACAATCCATGGCTTTGGAGGCCAGTGTCTGAGGCCACTGGGGTACTGTGAAATCCTTTTGACCTATACGAACTGATAGAAGCAGTAAAAAATGTGTAACAGAAGGCACTTACACATGCCCATGATATATCGAAAAAAATTAATCGTTCGAACTTCATTCCTAAAAATAAACTGTTTAGCAGAGGATGGTTTCGATCCATCGACCTCTGGGTTATGGGCCCAGCACGCTTCCGCTGCGCCACTCTGCTTTCAACCACTCTATGAAAAGAGTAGGAATCACAATTCATGGCTTAGGAGGCCAGTGTCTCAGGCCACTGGGTACTGCGAAATCCTTTTCACCTATACGAACTGATAGAAGAAGTAAAACAAATGTGTAACGGAAGGCACTTACACATGCCCATGATATAGCGAGAAAAAAAATGTGTTCACACTTCATTGCTAGAAATAAACTGTTTAGCAGAGGATGGTTTCGATCCATCGACCTCTGGATTATGGGATCAGCACGCTTCCGCTGCGCCACTCTGCTTTCAGCCAGTCAAGAAAAGAGTAGGACTCACAATCCATAGCTTAGGAGGCCGGTGTCTCAGGCCACTGGGGTACTGTGAAATCCTTTCCACCTATACGAACTGATAGAAGCAGTAAAATAAATATTTAACGGAAGCCACTGACACATGCCCATGTTACAGCAAATTTTTTTGGTTCGCACTTCATTGCTAAAAATAAACTGTTTTGCAGATGATGGTTTCGATCCAACGACCTCTGGGTTATGGGCCCAGCATACTTCCGCTGCGCCACTCTGCTTTCAGCCAGTCCAGAAAAGAGTAGGACTCACAATCCATGGCTTTGGAGGCCAGTGTCTGAGGCCACTGGGGTACTGTGAAATCCTTTTGACCTATACGAACTGATAGAAGCAGTAAAAAATGTGTAACAGAAGGCACTTACACATGCCCATGATATATCGAAAAAAATTAATCGTTCGAACTTCATTCCTAAAAATAAACTGTTTAGCAGAGGATGGTATCGATCCATCGACCTCTGGGTTATGGGCCCAGCACGCTTCCGCTGCGCCACTCTGCTTTCAAACACCCCAGATGGGACTTGAACCCACAATCACTGGCTTAGGAGGCCAGTGCCTTATCCATTAGGCCACTGGGGCACCGTATAACTTTTACGAATAGTACGAACTCATTGAAGCAGTAAAAAACATGTGTAACAGAAGGCACTGACACATGCCCATGATATAGCAGATTTTTTTTCTTCGCACTTCATTGCTAAAAACAAACTGTTTAGCAGAGGATAGTTTTGATCCATCGACCTCTGGGTTATGGGCCCAGCACGCTTCCGCTGCGCCACTCTGCTTTCAACCACTCAGTGAAAAGAGTAGGAATCACAATCCATGGCTTAGGAGGCCGGTGTCTCAGGCCACTGGTGTACTGCGAAATCCTTTTCACCTATACGAACTGATAGAAGAAGTAAAACAAATGTGTAACGGAAGGCACTTACACATGCCCATGATATAGCGAGAAAAAAAAGTGTTCACACTTCATTGCTAGAAATAAACTGTTTAGCAGAGGATGGTTTCGATCCATCGACCTCTGGGTTATGGGCCCAGCACGCTTCCGCTGCGCCACTCTGCTTTCAGCCAGTCACAAAAGAGTAGGACTCACAATCCATAGCTTAGGAGGCCGGTGTCTCAGGCCACTGGGGTACTGTGAAATCCTTTCCACCTATACGAACTGATAGAAGCAGTAAAATAAATATTTAACGGAAGCCACTGACACATGCCCATGTTACAGCAAATTTTTTGGGTTCGCACTTCATTGCTAAAAATAAACTGTTTTGCAGATGATGGTTTCGATCCAACGACCTCTGGGTTATGGGCCCAGCATACTTCCGCTGCGCCACTCTGCTTTCAGCCAGTCCAGAAAAGAGTAGAACTCACAATCCATGGCTTTGGAGGCCAGTGTCTGAGGCCACTGGGGTACTGTGAAATCCTTTTGATCCTATACGAACTGATAGAAGCAGTAAAAAATGTGTAACAGAAGGCACTTACACATGCCCATGATATATCGAAAAAAATTAATCGTTCGAACTTCATTCCTAAAAATAAACTGTTTAGCAGAGGATGGTTTCGATCCATCAACCTCTGGGTTATGGGCCTAGCACGCTTCCGCTGCGCCACTCTGCTTTCAAACACCCCAGATGGGACTTGAACCCACGATCACTGGCTTAGGGAGGCCAGTGCCTTATCCATTAGGCCACTGGGGCACCGTATAACTTTTACGAATAGTACGAACTCATTGAAGCAGTAAAAAACATGTGTAACAGAAGGCACTGACACATGCCCATGATATAGCAGATTTTTTTTCTTCGCACTTCATTGCTAAAAACAAACTGTTTAGCAGAGGATAGTTTTGATCCATCGACCTCTGGGTTATGGGCCCAGCACGCTTCCGCTGCGCCACTCTGCTTTCAACCACTCCGTGAAAAGAGTAGGAATCACAATCCATGGCTTAGGAGGCCAGTGTCTCAGGCCACTGGTGTACTGCGAAATCCTTTTCACCTATACGAACTGATAGAAGCAGTAAAACAAATGTGTAACGGAAGGCACTTACACATGCCCATGATATAGCGAGAAAAAAAAGTGTTCACACTTCATTGCTAGAAATAAACTGTTTAGCAGAGGATGGTTTCGATCCATCGACCTCTGGGTTATGGGCCCAGCAAGCTTCCGCTGCGCCACTCTGCTTTCAGCCAGTCAACAAAAGAGTAGGACTCACAATCCATAGCTTAGGAGGCCGGTGTCTCAGGCCACTGGGGTACTGTGAAATCCTTTCCACCTATACGAACTGATAGAAGCAGTAAAAAAAATATTTAACGGAAGCCACTGACACATGCCCATGTTACAGCAAATTTTTTTGGTTCGCACTTCATTGCTAAAAATAAACTGTTTTGCAGATGATGGTTTCGATCCAACGACCTCTGGGTTATGGGCCCAGCATACTTCCGCTGCGCCACTCTGCTTTCAGCCAGTCCAGAAAAGAGTAGGACTCACAATCCATGGCTTTGGAGGCCAGTGTCTGAGGCCACTGGGGTACTGTGAAATCCTTTTGACCTATACGAACTGATAGAAGCAGTAAAAAATGTGTAACAGAAGGCACTTACACATGCCCATGATATATCGAAAAAAATTAATTGTTCGAACTTCATTCCTAAAATAAACTGTTTAGCAGAGGATGGTTTCGATCCATCAACCTCTGGGTTATGGGATCAGCACGCTTCCGCTGCGCCACTCTGCTTTCAGCCACTCAAGAAAAGAGTAGGACTCACAATCCATAGCTTAGGAGGCCGGTGTCTCAGGCCACTGGGGTACTGTGAAATCCTTTCCACCTATACGAACTGATAGAAGCAGTAAAATAAATATTTAACGGAAGCCACTGACACATGCCCATGTTACAGCAAATTTTTTTGGGTCGCACTTCATTGCTAAAAATAAACTGTTATGCAGATGATGGTTTCGATCCAACGACCTCTGGGTTATGGGTCCAGCATACTTCCGCTGCGCCACTCTGCTTTCAGCCAGTCCAGAAAAGAGTAGGACTCACAATCCATGGCTTTGGAGGCCAGTAACTGAGGCCACTGGGGTACTGTGAAATCCTTTTGACCTATACGAACTGATAGAAGCAGTAAAAAATGTGTAACAGAAGGCAGTTACACATGCCCATGATATATCGAAAAAAATTAATCGTTCGAACTTCATTCCTAAAAATAAACTGTTTAGCAGAGGATGGTTTCGATCCATCAACCTCTGGGTTATGGGATCAGCACGCTTCCGCTGCGCCACTCTGCTTTCAGCCAGTCAAGAAAAGAGTTGGACTCACAATCCATGGCTTTGGAGGCCAGTGTCTGAGGCCACTGGGGTACTGTGAAATCCTTTCCACCTATACGAACTGATAGAAGCAGTAAAAAATGTGTAACAGAAGCCACTGACACATGCCCATGATATATAGAAAAAAATTAATCGTTCGAACTTCATTCCTAAAAATAAACTGTTTAGCAGAGGATGGTTTCGATCCATCAACCTCTGGGTTATGGGCCTAGCATGCTCCCGCTGCGCCACTCTGCTTTCAAACACCCCAGATGGGACTTGAACCCACGATCACTGGCTTAGGAGGCCAGTGCCTTATCCATTAGGCCACTGGGGCACCGTGTAACTTTTACGAATAGTACGAACTCATTGAAGCAGTAAAAAACATGTGTTACAGAAGGCACTGACACATGCCCATGATATAGCAGATTTTTTTTCTTCGCACTTCATTGCTAAAAACAAACTGTTTAGCAGAGGATAGTTTTGATCCATCGACCTCTGGGTTATGGGCCCAGCAAGCTTCCGCTGCGCCACTCTGCTTTCAACCACTCCGTGAAAAGAGTAGGAATCACAATCCATGGCTTAGGAGGCCGGTGTCTCAGGCCACTGGTGTACTGCGAAATCCTTTTCACCTATACGAACTGATAGAAGAAGTAAAACAAATGTGTAACGGAAGGCACTTACACATGCCCATGATATAGCGAGAAAAAAAAGTGTTCACACTTCATTGCTAGAAATAAACTGTTTAGCAGAGGATGGTTTCGATCCATCGACCTCTGGGTTATGGGCCCAGCACGCTTCCGCTGCGCCACTCTGCTTTCAGCCAGTCAGCAAAAGAGTAGGACTCACAATCCATAGCTTAGGAGGCCGGTGTCTCAGGCCACTGGCGTACTGTGAAATCCTTTCCACCTATACGAACTGATAGAAGCAGTAAAATAAATATTTAACGGAAGCCACTGACACATGCCCATGTTAAAGCAAATTTTTTTGGTTCGCACTTCATTGCTAAAAATAAACTGTTTTGCAGATGATGGTTTCGATCCAACGACCTCTGGGTTATGTGCCCAGCATACTTCCGCTGCGCCACTCTGCTTTCAGCCAGTCCAGAAAAGAGTAGGACTCACAATCCATGGCTTTGGAGGCCAGTGTCTGAGGCCACTGGGGTACTGTGAAATCCTTTTGACCTATACGAACTGATAGAAGCAGTAAAAAATGTGTAACAGAAGGCACTTACACATGCCCATGATATATCGAAAAAAATTAATCGTTCGAACTTCATTCCTAAAAATAATCTGTTTAGCAGAGGATGGTTTCGATCCATCGACCTCTGGGTTATGGGCCCAGCACGCTTCCGCTGCGCCACTCTGCTTTCAGCCACTCAAGAAAAGAGTAGGACTCACAATCCATAGCTTAGGAGGCCGGTGTCTCAGGCCACTGGGGTACTCTGAAATCCTTTTCACCTACACGAACTGATAGAAGCAGTAAAACAAATGTGTAACGGAAGGCACTTACACATGCCCATGATATAGCGAGAAAGAAAATGTGTTCACACTTCATTGCTAGAAATAAACTGTTTAGCAGAGGATGGTCTCGATCCATCAACCTCTGGGTTATGGGCCCAGCATACTTCCGCTGCGCCACTCTGCTTTCAGCCTGTCCAGAAAAGAGTAGGACTCACAATCCATGGCTTTGGAGGCCAGTGTCTGAGGCCACTGGGGTACTGTGAAATCCTTTTGACCTATACGAACTGATAGAAGCAGTAAAAAATGTGTAACAGAAGGCACTGACACATGCCCATGATATATCGAAAAAAATTAATCGTTCGAACTTCATTCCTAAAAACAAACTGTTTAGCAGAGGATAGTTTTGATCCATCGACCTCTGGGTTATGGGCCCAACACGCTTCCGCTGCGCCACTCTGCTTTCAACCACTCCGTGAAAAGAGTAGGAATCACAATCCATGGCTTAGGAGGCCAGTGTCTCAGGCCACTGGTGTACTGCGAAATCCTTTTCACCTATACGAACTGATAGAAGCAGTAAAACAAATGTGTAACGGAAGGCACTTACACATGCCCATGATATAGCGAGAAAAAAAATGTGTTCACACTTCATTGCTAGAATTAAACTGTTTAGCAGAGGATGGTTTCGATCCATCGACCTCTGGGTTATGGGCCCAGCACGCTTCCGCTGCGCCACTCTGCTTTCAGCCAATCTGTGAAAAGAGTAGGAATCACAATCCATGGCGTAGGAGGCCAGTGTCTCAGGCCACTGGGGTACTGTGAAATCCTTTCCACCTATACGAACTGATAGAAGCAGTAAAAGAAATATTTAACGGAAGCCACTGATAGAAGCAGTAAAAAATGTGTAACAGAAGGAACTTACACATGCCCATGATATATCGAGTAGGAATCACAATCCATGGCTTAGGAGGCCGGTGTCTCAGGCCACTGGGGTACTGTGAAATCCTTTCCACCTATACGAACTGATAGAAGCAGTAAAAAATGTGTAACAGAAGGCACTTACACATGCCCATGATATATCGAAAAAAAATTATCGTTTGAACTTCATTCCTAAAAACAAACTGTTTAGCAGAGGATGGTTTCGATCCATCGACCTCTGGGTTATGGGCCCAGCACGCTTCCGCTGCGCCACTCTGCTTTCAGCCACTCTGTGAAAAGAGTAGGAATCACAATCCATGGCGTAGGAGGCCAGTGTCTCAGGCCACTGGGGTACTGTGAAATCCTTTCCACCTATACGAACTGATAGAAGCAGTAAAAGAAATATTTAACGGAAGCCACTGATAGAAGCAGTAAAAAATGTGTAACAGAAGGAACTTACACATGCCCATGATATATCGAAAAAAATTAATCGTTCGAACTTCATTCCTAAAAATAGACTGTTTAGCAGAGGATGGTTTCGATCCATCAACCTCTGGGTTATGGGCCCAGCACGCTTCCGCTGCGCCACTCTGCTTTCAACCACTCCGTGAAAAGAGTAGGAATCACAATCCATGGCTTAGGAGGCCGGTGTCTCAGGCCACTGGGGTACTGTGAAATCCTTTCCACCTATACGAACTGATAGAAGCAGTAAAAAATGTGTAACAGAAGGCACTTACACATGCCCATGATATATCGAAAAAAATTAATCGTTTGAACTTCATTCCTAAAAACAAACTGTTTAGCAGAGGATGGTTTCGATCCATTGACCTCTGGGTTATTGGCCCAGCACGCTTCCGCTGCGCCACTCTGCTTTCAACCACTCTGTGAAAAGAGTAGGAATCACAATCCATGGCTTAGGAGGCCAGTGTCTCAGGCCACTGGTGTACTGCGAAATCCTTTTCACCTATACGAACTGATAGAAGCAGTAAAACAAATGTGTAACGGAAGGCACTTACACATGCCCATGATATAGCGAGAAAAAAAAAGTGTTCACACTTCATTGCTAGAAATAAACTGTTTAGCAGAGGATGGTTTCGATCCATCGACCTCTGGGTTATGGGCCCAGCACGCTTCCGCTGCGCCACTCTGCTTTCAGCCACTCAAGAAAAGAGTAGGACTCACAATCCATAGCTTAGGAGGCCGGTGTCTCAGGCCACTGGGGTACTGTGAAATCCTTTCCACCTATACGAACTGATAGAAGCAGTAAAATAAATATTTAACGGAAGCCACTGACACATGCCCATGTTAAAGCAAATTTTTTTGGTTCGCACTTCATTGCTAAAAATAAACTGTTTTGCAGATGATGGTTTCGATCCAACAACCTCTGGGTTATGGGCCAAGCACGCTTCCGCTGCACCACTCTGCTTTCAAACACCCCAGATGGGACTTGAACCCACAATCACTGGCTTAGGAGGCCAGTGCCTTATCCATTAGGCCACTGGGGCACCATATATTTTTTACGAATAGTACGAACTCATTGAAGCAGTAAAAAACATGTGTAACAGAAGGCACTGACACATGCCCATGATATAGCAGATTTTTTTTCTTCGCACTTCATTGCTAAAAACAAACTGTTTAGCAGAGGATAGTTTTGATCCATCGACCTCTGGGTTATGGGCCCAGCACGCTTCCGCTGCGCCACTCTGCTTTCAACCACTCCGTGAAAAGAGTAGGAATCACAATCCATGGCTTAGGAGGCCGGTGTCTCAGGCCACTGGGGTACTGTGAAATCCTTTCCACCTATACGAACTGATAGAAGCAGTAAAAAATGTGTAACAGAAGGCACTTACACATGCCCATGATATATCGAAAAAAATTAATAGTTCGAACTTCATTCCTAAAAATAAACTGTTAAGCAGAGGATGGTTTTGATCCATCGACCTCTGGGTTATGGGCCCAGCACGCTTCCGCTGCACCACTCTGCTTTCAGCCACTCACGAAAAGAGTAGGACTCACAATCCATAGCTCAGGAGGCCGGTGTCTCAGGCCACTGGGGTACTGTGAAATCCTTTCCACCTATACGAACTGATAGAAGCAGTAAAAAAAATATTTAACGGAAGCCACTGACATATGCCCATGATATAGCAGATTTTTTTTCTTCGCACTTCATTGCTAAAAACAAACTGTTTAGCAGAGGATAGTTTTGATCCATCGACCTCTGGGTTATGGGCCCAGCACGCTTCCGCTGCGCCACTCTGCTTTCAACCACTCTGTGAAAAGAGTAGGAATCACAATCCATGGCTTAGGAGGCCAGTGTCTCAGGCCACTGGTGTACTGCGAAATCCTTTTCACCTATACGAACTGATAGAAGCAGTAAAACAAATGTGTAACGGAAGGCACTTACACATGCCCATGATATAGCTAGAAAAAAAATATGTTCACACTTCATTGCTAGAAATAAACTGTTTAGCAGAGGATGGTTTCGATAAATCGACCTCTGGGTTATGGGCCCAGCACGCTTCTGCTGCGCAACTCTGCTTTCAGCCACTCAAAAAAAAGAGTAGGACTCACAATCCATAGCTTAGTAGGCCGGTTTCTCAGGCCACTGGGGTACTGTGAAATCCTTTCCACCTATACGAACTGATAGAAGCAGTAAAAAAAATATTTAACGGAAGCCACTGACACATGCCCATGTTACAGCAAATTGTTTTGGTTCGCACTTCATTGCTAAAAATAAACTTTTTTGCAGATGCTGGTTTCGATCCAACGACCTCTGGGTTATGGGCCCAGCATACTTCCGCTGCGCCACTCTGCTTTCAGCCAGTCCAGAAAAGAGTAGGACTCACAATCCATGACTTTGGAGGCCAGTGTCTGAGGCCACTGGGGTACTGTGAAATCCTTTTGACCTATACGAACTGATAGAAGCAGTAAAAAATGTGTAACAGAAGGCACTTACACATGCCCCTGATATATCGAAAAAAATTAATCGTTCGAACTTCATTCCTAAAAATAAACTGTTTAGCAGAGGATGGTTTCAATCCATCGACCTCTGGGTTCTGGGCCCAGCACGCTTCCGCTGCGCCACTCTGCTTTCAAACACCCCAGATGGGACTTGAACCCACAATCACTGGCTTAGGAGGCCAGTGCCTTATCCATTAGGCCACTGGGGCACCGTATACGTTTTACGAATAGTACAAACTCATTGAAGCAGTAAAAAACATGTGTAACAGAAGGCACTGACACATGCCCATGATATAGCAGAATTTTTTTCTTCGCACTTCATTGCTAAAAACAACCTGTTTAGCAGTGGATAGTTTTGATCCATCGACCTCTGGGTTATGGGCCCAGCACGCTTCCGCTGCGCCACTCTGCTTTCAACCAGTCCAGAGAAGAGTAGGACTCACAATCCATGGCTTTGGAGGCCAGTGTCTGAGGCCACTGGGGTACTGTGAAATCCTTTTGACCTATACGAACTGATAGAAGCAGTAAAAAATGTGTAACAGAAGGCACTTACACATGCCCATGATGTATCGAAAAAATTTTATCGTTCGAACTTCATTCCTAAAAACAAACAGTTTAGCAGAGGATAGTTTTGATCCATCGACCTCTGGGTTATGGGCCCAGCACGCTTCCGCTGCGCCACTCTGCTTTCACCCACTCCGTGAAAAGAGTAGGAATCACAATCCATGGCTTAAAAGGCCAGTGTCTCAGGCCACTGGTGTACTGCGAAATCCTTTTCACCTATACGAACTGATAGAAGCAGTAAAACAAATGTGTAACGGAAGGCACTTACACATGCCCATGATATAGCGAGAAAGAAAATGTGTTCACACTTCATTGCTAGAAATAAACTGTTTAGCAGAGGATTGTTTCGATCCATCGACCTCTGGGTTGTGGGCCCAGCACTCTTCCGCTGCGCCACTCTGCTTTCAGCAAGTCAAGAAAAGAGTAGGACTCACAATCCATAGCTTAGGAGGCCGGTGTCTCAGGCCACTGGGGTACTGTGAAATCCTTTCCACCTATACGAACTGATAGAAGCAGTAAAAAATGTGTAACACACATGCCCATGATATATCGAAAAAAAATTATCGTTCGAACTTCATTCCTAAAAATAAACTGTTTAGCAGAGGATGGTTTCGATCCATCGACCTCTGGGTTATGGGCCCAGCACGCTTCCGCTGCGCCACTCTGCTTTCAAACAACCCAGATGGGACTTGAAACCACAATCACTGGCTTAGGAGGCCAGTGCCTTATCCATTAGGCCACTGGGGCACCATATACATTTTAAGAATAGTACGAACTCATTGAAGCAGTAAAAAACATGTGTAACAGAAGGCACTGACACATGCCCATGATATAGCAGATTTTTTTTCTTCGCACTTCATTGCTAAAAACAAACTGTTTAGCAGAGGATAGTTTTGATCCATCCACCTCTGGGTTATGGGCCCAGCACGCTTCCGCTGCGCCACTCTGCTTTCAACCACTTCTTGAAAAGAGTAGGAATCACAATCCATGGCTTAGGAGGCCAGTGTCTCAGGCCACTGGTGTACTGCGAAATCCTTTTCACCTATGCGAACTGATAGAAGTAGTAAAACAAATGTGTAACGGAAGGCACTTACACATGCCCATGATATATCGAAAAAAAAATTATCATTCGAACTTCATTCCTAAAAATAAACTGTTTAGCAGAAGATGGTTTCGATCCATCGACCTCTGGGTTATGGGCCCAGCACGCTTCCGCTGCGCCACTCTGCTTTCAGCCACTCAAGAAAAGAGTAGGACTCACAATCCATAGCTTAGGAGGCCGGTGTCTCAGGCCACTGGGGTACTGTGAAATCCTTTTGACCTATACGAACTGATAGAAGCAGTAAAAAATGTGTAACACACATGCCCATGATATATCGGAAAAAATTAATCGTTCGAACTTCATTCCTAAAAATAAACTGTTTAGCAGAGGATGGTTTCGATCCATCGACCTCTGGGTTATGGGCCCAGCACGCTTCCGCTGCGCCACTCTGCTTTCAAACACTCCGTGAAAAGAGTAGGAATCACAATCCATGGCTTAGGAGGCCAGTGTCTCAGGCCACTGGTGTACTGCGAAATCCTTTTCACCTATACGAACTGATAGAAGCAGTAAAACAAATGTGTAACGGAAGGCACTTACACATGCCCATGATATAGCTAGAAAAAAAATATGTTCACACTTCATTGCTAGAAATAAACTGTTTAGCAGAGGATGGTTTCGATAAATCGACCTCTGGGTTATGGGCCCAGCACGCTTCTGCTGCGCAACTCTGCTTTCAGCCACTCAAAAAAAAGAGTAGGACTCACAATCCATAGCTTAGTAGGCCGGTGTCTCAGGCCACTGGGGTACTGTGAAATCCTTTCCACCTATAAGAACTGATAGAAGCAGTAAAATAAATATTTAACGGAAGCCACTGACACATGCCCATGTTACAGCAAATGTTTTTGGTTCGCACTTCATTGCTAAAAATAAACTGTTTTGCAGATGATGGTTTCGATCCAACGACCTCTGGGTTATGGGCCCAGCATACTTCCGCTGCGCCACTCTGCTTTCAGCCTGTCCAGAAAAGAGTAGGACTCACAATCCATGGCTTTGGAGGCCAGTGTCTGAGGCCACTGGGGTACTGTGAAATCCTTTTGACCTATACGAACTGATAGAAGCAGTAAAAAATGTGTAACAGAAGGCACTTACACATGCCCATGATATATCGAAAAAAATTAATCGTTCGAACTTCATTCCTAAAATAAACTGTTTAGAAGAGGATGGTTTCGATCCATCGACCTCTGGGTTATGGGCCCAGCACGCTTCCGCTGCGCCACTCTGCTTTCAAACACCCCAGATGGGACTTAAACCCACAATCACTGGCTTAGGAGGCCAGTGCCTTATCCATTGGGCCACTGGGGCACTGTATACGTTTTACGAGCAGTACGAACTCATTGAAGCAGTAAAAAACATGTGTAACAGAAGGCACCGACAGATGCCCATGATATAGCAGAATTTTTTTCTTCGCACTTCATTGCTAAAAACAACCTGTTTAGCAGTGGATAGTTTTGATCCATCGACCTCTGGGTTATGGGCCCAGCATACTTCCGCTGCGCCACTCTGCTTTCAACCAGTCCAGAGAAGAGTAGGACTCACAATCCATGGCTTTGGAGGCCAGTGTCTCAGGCCACTGGTGTACTGCGAAATCCTTTTCACCTATACGAACTGATAGAAGCAGTAAAACAAATGTGTAACGGAAGGCACTTACACATGCCCTTGATATAGCGAGAAAAAAAAAGTTTTCACACTTCATTGCTAGAAATAAACTGTTTAGCAGAGGATGGTTTCGATCCATCGACCTCTGGGTTATGGGCCCAGCACGCTTCCGCTGCGCCACTCTGCTTTCAGCCACTCAAGAAAAGAGTAGGACTCACAATCCATAGCTTAGGAGGCCGGTGTCTCAGGCCACTGGGGTACTGTGAAATCATTTCCACCTATACGAACTGATAGAAGCAGTAAAAAAAATATTTAACGGAAGCCACTGACACATGCCCATGTTACAGCAAATTTTTTTGGTTCGCACTTCATTGCTAAAAATAAACTTTTTTGCAGATGCTGGTTTCGATCCAACGACCTCTGGGTTATGGTCCCAGCATACTTCCGCTGCGCCACTCTGCTTTCAGCCAGTCCAGAAAAGAGTAGGACTCACAATCCATGACTTTGGAGGCCAGTGTCTGAGGCCACTGGGGTACTGTGAAATCCTTTTGACCTATACGAACTGATAGAAGCAGTAAAAAATGTGTAACAGAAGGCACTTACACATGCCCCTGATATATCGAAAAAAAATAATCGTTCGAACTTCATTCCTAAAAATAAACTGTTTAGCAGAGGATGGTTTCAATCCATCGACCTCTGGGTTCTGGGCCCAGCACGCTTCCGCTGCGCCACTCTGCTTTCAAACACCCCAGATGGGACTTGAACCCACAATCACTGGCTTAGGAGGCCAGTGCCTTATCCATTAGGCCACTGGGGCACCGTATAGGTTTTACGAATAGTACAAACTCATTGAAGCAGTAAAAAACATGTGTAACAGAAGGCACTGACACATGCCCATGATATAGCAGAATTTTTTTCTTCGCACTTCATTGCTAAAAACAACCTGTTTAGCAGTGGATAGTTTTGATCCATCGACCTCTGGGTTATGGGCCCAGCACGCTTCCGCTGCGCCACTCTGCTTTCAACCAGTCCAGAGAAGAGTAGGACTCACAATCCATGGCTTTGGAGGCCAGTGTCTGAGGCCACTGGGGTACTGTGAAATCCTTTTGACCTATACGAACTGATAGAAGCAGTAAAAAATGTGTAACAGAAGGCACTTACACATGCCCATGATGTATCGAAAAAATTTAATCGTTCGAACTTCATTCCTAAAAACAAACAGTTTAGCAGAGGATAGTTTTGATCCATCAACCTCTGGGTTATGGGCCCAGCACGCTTCCGCTGCGCCACTCTGCTTTCAACCACTCCGTGAAAAGAGTAGGAATCACAATCCATGGCTTAAAAGGCCAGTGTCTCAGGCCACTGGTGTACTGCGAAATCCTTTTCACCTATACGAACTGATAGAAGCAGTAAAACAAATGTGTAACGGAAGGCACTTACACATGCCCATGATATAGCGAGAAAGAAAATGTGTTCACACTTCATTGCTAGAAATAAACTGTTTAGCAGAGGATGGTTTCGATCCATCGACCTCTGGGTTATGGGCCCAGCACGCTTCCGCTGCGCCACTCTGCTTTCAACCAGTCCAGAGAAGAGTAGGACTCACAATCCATGGCTTTGGAGGCCAGTGTCTGAGGCCACTGGGGTACTGTGAAATCCTTTCCACCTATACGAACTGATAGAAGCAGTAAAAGAAATATTTAACAGAAGGCACTTACACATGCCCATGATATATCGAAAAAAAAATTATCATTCGAACTTCATTCCTAAAAATAAACTGTTTAGCAGAAGATGGTTTCGATCCATCGACCTCTGGGTTATGGGCCCAGCACGCTTCCGCTGCGCCACTCTGCTTTCAAACAACCCAGATGGGACTTGAACCCACAATCACTGGCTTAGGAGGCCAGTGCCTTATCCATTGGGCCACTGGGGCACTGTATACGTTTTACGAGCAGT
Organism: Salmo trutta; assembly: GCF_901001165.1. Lineage (NCBI taxonomy): Eukaryota > Metazoa > Chordata > Actinopteri > Salmoniformes > Salmonidae > Salmo > Salmo trutta. The sequence continues at coordinate 8,520,361 of NC_042995.1, read as the reverse complement.
ACGAACTCATTGAAGCAGTAAAAAACATGTGTAACAGAAGGCACTGACACATGCCCATGATATAGCAGATTTTTTTTCTTCGCACTTCATTGCTAAAAACAAACTGTTTAGCAGAGGATAGTTTTGATCCATCGACCTCTGGTTTATGGGCCCAGCATACTTCCGCTGCGCCACTCTGCTTTCAGCCAGTCCAGAAAAGAGTATCATGGGCACTTACACATGCCCATGATATTGTTGGGTTTTATTTCACTTATTAGATGTGATGCATTACCATTTACAGTAGATGTAGGCCTAAGTATGAACGGACTGTAATGCACTATGCACTATTAACATAGATTGAGCAACATATAATAGACATGACTAACGGGAGGGGCTTTTAGAATGGAAGATAGCTGTAGCACAACAGCAGAAGCTGTTAACTGTAGCATAAAAACAGGCACTGTCCTTGAGTGTCTGACTCTCGGTTACACACAGGAAGATAAGCTAGAAGACAACTAGCGTCTAGAGGCTGGGACCAGCCTGCACGCCAACGATAGGCTGGAGTAAGTCTAAACCACACCCAAGCCTCTACTATGACAGGCCCTCAAGGAGAGGGAACTAAGTCTGTCAAGAAGTATTTAAAAAAAAACTTGTGATGCCATTCCAGTTCTCTGTCTTCCCTGCGTGGTGTTACAGGGAGCCCGTATATACGAACTTCATATTTACCATTTAAATGTTTGCTTCATTAAATACATAACTAAAGGAATTATATTGAGTTAACTGTTTTATTCCAATACCAGATTGAATTGACGCAACTCGACAATTGGTGACCCCGACATGATCTGGTAGAGGAACTTCGCTGAGTATTGATCAGCCGATTGGACATCGCTGTCGTGGGACGGTGTGTTTCACAAAGAGTCCGGACAACTGAAAACAGGTAAGCAGACACCTATTGTTATAATAACTTAAGATCTGCATATTGGCTTTATCCAAATTAATTTTGTGAAGCACCTGTTCGATGTAAGTGAACTAAATTACGAATTATTGTAATCGTAATGAATATTGATTTGAGCAAACCTAAGTGTGGTAAATGTGAGGGTTAATTCAGATATGGCCATGTTGAAATCCTCAGGCTAGGACCACAGGGTGGGAACTGAGGGTATAGGGAAATAATTGATTAGATGGTGTTGCGCTATTGACATGGACCGTAACTACGAGGGTGCGGCCACGATCATAGGAACACTTAAATTATTGAAAGTGTAGCGCTGACGACAAGGTCCGTAACTAGTACGGCCAGGATTGCAGGTGCACTATAAAGTACATGATAGTGTTGCGCTCCGACAGAGAGGTGTACTTGGGGGTACACCCCAGAGCGGAGGAGCACTTTAAAGTATAGGCGGTTGTATGTATGAGAATGTGAATGATCCCAGTGAATGTGAGAGTGTACAAAATTGGCAAATATAGAAATTGAAAGTGTATAACAAAACAACGTGGGAATATTAAACTTATATAGAGTGTGTTAATAGAGCCATAAGACGGTTGGAGTAGTATAAGAAAACAGAAATGGCTACAAAAACTGATGGGGAGAGGATGTTAAAAGCATTGAAATCCACCCTCAAGATAAATGGGGGGAAAGACGGTAAGGAATGGAAAAGAAGGGGGAAAAATTATATAGGGAATGGATAAAAGTAGGCACCCAACGGACTCCCAGTCGATAGGGAGCCCGGTAGAATATTGGAAACGTTAAAACGAAAAACAGACAAAACCTGTTCCTAGTGGAAGCAGGAGGGGGATGCACGTAAAGGCAACTTTAAAGAAGCAATGGAGAAGGCTCAATTAAAGGAGCAGAATAACTACGATGGTAATTCAACAAACATGGGTAGTAAATCCTTAAAGGAAGTGCAGGAATTAACGGGAGATGAGCGATACATGGAGTTAAATGTTATAAAATAAATATTTATTTCGGTCCAAGCTGGAGAAGGAAGTATGAATTTGACAGAGATTTGGATGTGGAAAAGTTGGGACTAATGGTAAGGAAGATGCATAAGGTATGTGGGGACAAGACAGGGAAACAGCATGTCGAGGGTTAGACATAGCCAGGGTGTGGCTGTCTAAAGCCCGCAGAAGAAGGCAAGTGTAGAAAGAGAGAGAGGCAGAGTCAACGGTCGCAGGAGAAAGGCTTAGACATTTACATTAGGGCTATGTTCTGGAAATTGTATCGATAGTACGTGCCAAATTGTATGACTACAGACATTGATAAATAGGGTTATTTGCGAGGAATGTCCATCAGTTCAATAGCGCGTTGGTGGTTCTGTGGTAGAAGTCTCGCCTGCCATGCGGGAGACTCGGGTTTGCTTCTCAGCCTATGCATCAGTGGATAAAAATTTTAGGTGCTGATTGTTATTCAACTGTTGGTATGTTTTGCCTGGAAAGATACGGTTGTTAGTGGTTGTTTAAGATATAAACCGAACGTTTTGATGGCTTGTTTAGTTTAAATTGAAGAGACAGTTACCGAAATCTAATGAATTATAATGAGTGGACAGGTTTGAAGGGAGTATTTTATAAATTTTGCAATTTACATGGTACATTTAAGGTCATAGACATTTCATAAGTGTGAAGCCGAAAGAGAGATACAGTAGTAACATTGGTTTTAATCTTGCGATAGAGGAAAGGCAGGACGCTGTTTGAAAAGAGGTAATATTATTTCCTACGAGTATGTAGCTGGAAGCGATTCTGGTCTGAATAATGGAATCGTAAAAGTTTTGTGATAAATTCTGGTCATTGATTCGTGGTATTGATTGTTTAGTAACACCAGTGAATTGAACATTGCATGGAAAAATATCAAGTCATTAAAGTGAATTACAGGTGGAGTTAATTTTATTTTTACAGGGACGGTGCACATTAAACACAGTTGTGTATAATGCCAGGGTATTCCTAGCAAACAGAATGGGCCGGTTTGCAGACAAACTGAAGGGGTTTTAAGGTTTTAAGCAATCTTGGGTCAAATTAGTCAAATAGTACGTTAAAATATGGGGTTTCATAGATTGGAAGTAAAATATTTTATCCAAGGGTAGTGTATGTTCAATTAAAGTACACAGAACCGTTGAGGAAGTTTAAAACAAATGATTAATGATTTGAGGAAGTACAGTGGAGTTATTATTAGGTTTTGTTTGTAGTTAACTTTTGGGTTTTTGAATCGGTGTAGTATGATGAAATGCTGACCAAGTGGTTATTTTATTGAAAAAGGAGCACTTAGCTGTCTTTGGGAAAAATTCCTAGGGACAGGATATCTTAAAGGGGTATACACACATGGCATTTTGAAGTTTTGTTTTCTGAGTTTTAATTAAACACGTGAAATTCTTTTGATAGGGAATGTTCTGGGAACTTGATATACAAAATGTAGATAAAGTTATTAGCTTTCATTTGTCTAATGTCGTAAGAAACACATTTTTTAAAGGGTGGTATGACTTTTGACCCCTCTGGTGGCTTCCCTGTGTGGTCTGATCAGCCACATTGAAAAGCCATTTGGATAGTGAATTTAAGGTCATTTGTGATACTGACTATAAGGGAATTTGTATAACTGATAATTATGATGAGTTAAAGTTCTTAGACACAATTGATAATTTGAACCAATGAGAAGACTAAAAGGGCAAAGCCTTAGACTAAGGGTAGGCTTCCTTAAGTCTATTTTCCTAGAACAATAAGGGTACATTCATTTTCCTTTGTGGAGTAGTTCAGATTAATCATTTTTGATCTGATTATGTTATTTGAATATCTTTTGACAAGTAGTAGTATTCTTGTACATTATCTAGCCAAGTTTATTTTCCCTTAGGAAGTCAGCTGTGGTTGTAAGCAGTGTAAGAGATTCAACACAACAAGGCTGTGGAATTGACATAATAGTATTATTATATTTTGTTGTGAATAAGTTTAATAATGGTAGACTTTTGTCAACAGGACAGGAATATGTCATCTGTAGGTGATCCAGGATCATTGAGGGTATCGAGATAAATTTAAGTAGCTATGGAATAAGACAGTGAGACATTTAGTACTCCCCTACACTGCTGAGACCTTGATGGGTTGGAAGTAGCAGGAGAAGAGCATAAGCAAGGAAGAGAAGATAAAAGGGACACAGAAGAATTAGATAACAGTTAGTGAGTGGAGAACAGCATAGTTAAATTATAAACAGGTGAGGACAGAAATAATACTGGGACAGACAGAAAAGACATAATAAGAATAGAAGATAGGAAGAGAATTTAGTTTGGTTCGCTTAGTTAGGATATTAATTCATGGAGAGACTATCGGCTCCATTTGGCATGTATTTTAGTTTTGATTTTAAGTTTATGTTTGGTAAATTCACTAAGAAGAGATATGACTATTTACACAGACAAGCACATAGGCATTTAAAACCATACAAAGCAGCACAGATAAATCTTAAATAAGACACTTGACAGAGAATTGTTACAGGGTAGCTAAGGATGAATGCCCCAGGGAGAATTGGACATGTGGAAAATGAAAGGGGGCAATCCTACAAGAGAAGGGCTGACATAAGGATAATTTGTTTAGATATGCAGCAATATTGATACATGGCTTAAGCCATGTATAAATAGGGGGAGTATGGTAGAGCAGGCGATAGAACAGGTTAGGATAATTACTTAAACAAATTGTTTGTTGTAGAATATCCATTCCAAAATTTGGAAATGGACTTATTGAACTATTCCGAATTGAGGGGAAGTTTAACAATAACAGATAAGTATAGCAAATGGATAGAAGTGTTCCCAACTTACTTGGTGGACATGATTATGGTAGCTAGAATATTAGGTCAAGATATTATCCCTAGAGTTGGGATCTATCTCTTTAAATGATGGATGACAGTTTAGCTAATCAGGTAGAGCCTATAGAATGCCAGAGTTAGAGATACCAGAACAGGTAGACATAGAAGTTGAAGAAATACTAGCAGAGCACATGAGAAGACTGTTTGTTAACCAAACCCGTATGTCCAAGATTTTGTGTCCAACAGGTGAATTACAGGAGAAGGTGACTCACTCAATCAAACCAGGAGACTGGGTGTGGATCCAGTCCCTGAGGAGAAAAGACGGGAAGCAGCCCCGTTGGGAAGGCCCATACCAGGTTCTGTTAAACCACTGCCTTTGCCATTAGAGAAGCTGAGAGAGTCACTTGGGTCCACGTTACCCACTGCAAGAAGGTATGTACACATATGAGCACTGCTGATCCCACACAGAGTTAGGAGAAGAACCGAGTACCAACAGGGTGAGGGGGTTACCTCCTTAACGAAGATTCCCTACCGTTCATCACTGTGTGTGCTCCTAGAGGTGTGAGTATGGGGTGGTACCTAGCAGATCGACTAAGGGCAGGAGAGGGTTGGCGGTTTTTGGGAAGAGTAGAGACTCTGAGCTGCATCATAGTTTTGGTAACCTTTCTGATACATTCAGATCCACCACCTTCCGGTACTAATCATACGACACCGTTGTCATTTATAAGAATGAAAAGATAAACTATATAATACACTGATGAGTAACATACAGAATAAGGCATTAAAGAAAATCAAGATGAAGAATTTAAGGTAAACATTAAACAGTTTCCTGGGGAAGCAGACAACTGTACAGGAATTGGGGTTGGCCAGATAGAAGTACTCAGCCAACCCACCTCGGTTCACCTTAACTCCTGATGAGTACCAGTGTTATAGATACAAGAATGGCACCGAGAACTTAGATGATTTTAATGGCTGGAAAGTAGTCGTTAATGTGACTGACTTAGGTTTGAAAGCACAGGAGAAAATTCTTAACCTCTTAGCACCTATAACTGATGTAGGGTGGGCTAGTACCAGCAAAGGACGCATACGACAGAAATTACCACAAAGGGTGGTTAGGAACTTGCGCCCTGGGGTTATAGGTCCAACCAGTTCGAGTTAGTCATCAGAGGCCAGTTATAGGAGGTTAAAGTAGGCACAGGAGGAGTTTTGACCAGGATGGGAGTAGCTTTGTCTAGATGGATGCCATTGGCATCCTCAAGGAAGTTCCAGATGAAGACAAAGCTAAGAATCAAATATGGGAAGGCTTTAACACTACATTATTTTGGTGGTTGACAATAAATAGAAATGTGGATTGGACTAATGACATCTTTTATAATCAACAGAGATTCATGAATGAAAACGGGGATGCAGTAAAGAGGTTCTCTGACCAATTATCCGCCACCTCCCTCATGACCTGGTAAAATACTCTCGATATGTTATTGGCAGAAGAGGGCAGTGTAGGTAGAATGATTAGGTTCATCGCTGCACGTACATTCCTGATAACACATCTCATGTTTGGGAAAATTGAAAAGTGTTGTAAGAACTGTATTATGGGCTGCTTTCACCTGTATGAGTGTGTTTGTGTTGTATGGTTGTTGTTTGGTCCCTTGTGCGAGAGGTCTCATTTCCAGAACTCTAGAGAGATCGATAACGGAGCAGATGGTGGGATACGGACCGAGTCAACGTTCAGACCAGTGGGGCGACAAATACCTACCGCCGAGCCTGGTGGAGGATTCATTCAATTATGAGGAGCCCATGATAAGATGAGACCATCTTTAGAGTTTCCTGAATTAGTTTGATTTTGTGTGAAATTTCTGAATCCAATAAAAATAGATGTGTTATAATGTTTGTGAAATATTTAGCCAATCGGGTGGATGTAATGAAAGGTTTGACTAAAAGATTTCACTCAGAAACCTTATAACCTATTGAAATGTATTCGAAATACAGCTATAATAACGGGTTAAAAACTATATTCCAATACTGTGTGAGTAAGACACTGTTACCAGAATGAGCAGGGCAAAGTTGATAAGACGACCTTGGGAAAGGAACAGGAGAAGAAGCCTCCTTAAGTTAGGGAGAGAAACGACGGCCTGGGAACGGCTTAGTGGGCAGGAGATTAGAAGACAGGTGGCAAGGTTGATAAGAAATGTATGTGTACTGTGGAAGAATACAGCTGCCTAAAGCTGGGTTGAGTTCTCTACAGATGTGTGTGTTAATAGAGAAGGATATATTATAACCAACAGAGATTTGTTTACTATACTTGCACTGCACTGACAGGTATGGCTGAGCAACTAGAGGCTACCACTAGAACCGCTAGACAAAATAGATTGGAGTTGGATATGATATTGGCTAATAATGGGGGGTGTATAAAACGTTTGGTGAACAATGCTGTACTTTTATCCCTAATAACACCAGCCCTGATGGTAGCATTACCAAAGCCCTACTGGGACTTGACAAGCTATCTGCTGAAATGAAGGGTGTAGCGGGGGTATACGAGGGGAATTGGCTGAATACCTTTTTTGGTAAGTACACATCTATGGTGGTTACTGGATTTCTGACCCTAGTGCTTGTGTTCCTATTATTGATGTGTTGTGCTGCCTGTATAATCCCTTGCTTAAGAAAGTCTCTTACAGATGTTGTTAGGGCAACCGGAATGATGCCTTTGATGGAAGTGACCCCAGAGGACACTGAATCCAGCTCGGGGCAAAAGATGGGTCTGTCTGAGGATGATCCTTGGTTTGCTATTGAGGAAGTGGTTGAATAAAGCCTATCCGAAATGTGCTCATATGTGTTGAATGTAGCGGCAGGTGGATGTGAAGGTTTAAAGTTCTGGGACAAAGAGTCTGTCCCACACATGTTAGGTGTAGCCACTGCCGCAAGAAGGTCTTCTTTTTATATATTTTTTTAAATAATAATGTTCTGAATTTATCCTGTGTACTAGTTGACTTTCCTTATGTGAAGGTTTGAAGTTCCTGGGTGGCTGGTAGTCAACCTAGTACAAGTTAGGTGTAGCTGGAGGACTGAAGGTTTTTTGTTATCGTTATTGCCTATTAATAAAAGTGTAGCCTCAGTCATCAGGCAGTATTGGTTTGCTTTCATGTTCATTATGCATCTCCTGTTTTGTTCATTTGCCTTTCATTATTGTTATTAAACTCTCCTTCTGCACCTGCTTCTTGACTCCCTGTGTATGCGTGACAGTAACCAGTCCATCCAGCATGCATAATAATACAGTCCACACTCAAAGGTGATTACAAAAATGTGTTTCATTTTGTAAAATAGGCTAGAGTAATTAAATAACATGCACAACAACCATGTTTTCCACTCAGTTTCAACCTGTTGTTGAACTAATTCTTCAAATTGACCAATCACAGTGAGGTGAGTTGTAAAAGCACAATACTGTTTTGATGATGTGTCTGATGTGGTTTTTGAATACATTGATGTCAGAGTTGTTAGAAGGACATTAGAGCCCTGAGTACCAGGCCATAAGCGAGTTGGATACTACAGTACCAACGCAGGTCCTGAGTGCATAAGAGGAGATTACCATGACTCAATGGTCATGTGGAATTTTACTGCAATCATGACTCATGACTGGGAAAGGGGATACCTAGTCAGTTGTACAACTGAATGCATTCGGCTGAAATGTGTCTACTGCATTTAAACCAACCCCGGGGAACAGTAGGTTAACTGCCTTGCTCAGGGGCAAAATGACAGATTTTTACCTTGTCAGCTCGGGGATTCAATCCCAACGCTCTAACCACTAGGCTGTAATATGGTCACCGCAACAGCCCTATTCATGCAAAAGGTGTTCAATAAGGTGTTCGCCATTGTTTCTTTTGCCAGTGTGCTGTTTGCTGTTCGTCAGGCCCCTCATCTGAAACAAATCTGGTATGGTAAAACCTGCCAGGAGCCTTAGCTCCCCCGGCCTAGCACTCAGGGTCTTAGAGGCACGCAAACCTCTCCTCCACAACAAAGTCATAGCATAAGGAGAGGAAGCAGAGGTGGAGCAACATGGGGGATAGCCAGAATTGTTTTGACCTGAGTATCAGCAGTTAAAACATCTAAATCTTTCATGTCAAAATGAACATCACCCATAATGTTTCCACCGCAGTGATGAGCGTGAGATATGGGCCAAAAACTCAATCCAGGAATGGAAGATGTCACTGTACTCCTAATGACATTTTTAAGCCATATCCCATGCTCATCACTGCGGTGAAAACATTACGGGTGGTGTGCATAACGACCTGAAAGGTTCAGATGGATTTACTGCTTAGTCAAAACATTTCCGGATGCATGGGGGATAATGAAAATGATTTAAAAAAAATATTTTATTTGTATATGAATGTTTAAATGAATTCAATGAATGAATCAACGAAAATCTTTTTTTGCATTTCTGATTTCCACACCACTGTGAAATAATTATAAAAGTGTCTTTGGGGTACTGTATTTTAACATTCTATCATAAATAGCACATGTTCAATTTACATTTTTTCAATTCTACAGTGGTGACAATTAAAGTGACAGGGTTGACCTAACAGGGTTAATGATTTAATTTCAAATCAGCCATAACTCCCATTGTGACAGGTGAAATGGAGGGTTGTTGTGTGTGACAGGGGACATGGAGGATTGTTGTGTGTGACAGGTGAAATGGAGGATTGTTGTGTGTGACAGGGGAAATGGAGGGTTGTTGTGTGTGACAGGGGAAATGGAGGGTTGTTGTGTGTGACAGGGGAAATGGAGGGTTGTTGTGTGTGACAGGGGAAATGGAGGGTTGTTGTGTGTGACAGGGGAAATGGAGGGTTGTTGTGTGTGACAGGGGAAATGGAGGGTTGTTGTGTGTGACAGGGGAAATGGAGGGTTGTTGTGTGTGACAGGGGAAATGGAGGGTTGTTGTGTGTGACAGGGGAAATGGAGGGTTGTTGTGTGTGACAGGGGACATGGAGGATTGTTGTGTGTGACAGAGGAAATGGAGGATTGTTGTGTGTGACAGGGGAAATTGAGGGTTGTTGTGTGTGACAGGAGAAATGGAGGGTTATTGTGTGTGTGACAGGGGAAATTGAATGTTGTTGTGTGTGACAGGGGACAGGGGACATGGAGGGTTGTGTGTGACAGGGGACATGGAGGATTGTTGTGTGTGACAGGGGACATGGAGGGTTGTTGTGTGTGACAGGGGAAATGGAGGGTTGTTGTGTGTGACAGGGGAAATTGAGAGTTGTTGTGTGTGACAGGGGAAATGGAGGGCTATTGTGTGTGACAGGGAAATGGAATGTTGTTGTGTGTGACAGGGGAAATGGAGGGTTGTTGTGTGTGACAGGGGAAATGGAGGGTTGTTGTGTGTGACAGGGGAAATGGAGGGTTGTTGTGTGTGACAGGGGAAATGGAGGGTTGTTGTGTGTGACAGGGGACATGGAGGGTTGTTGTGTGTGACAGGGAAATGGAGGGTTGTTGTGTGTGACAGGGGACATGGAGGGTTGTTGTGTGTGACAGGGGAAATGGAGGGTTGTTGTGTGTGACAGGGGAAATGGAGGGTTGTTGTGTGTGACAGAGGAAATTGAGGGTTGTTGGATGTGACACAAACACTTTGGCACCTTGCCAGGACAGTAAAGGAGGAAACATGAGAGGAATGGAACCAGGAGGGGAACATGTCAGAGAAACTGATCGGTACCGGTACCCCCGTATATAACCTCATTTTTGTTATGTTATTGTGTTACTTTTTATAATTTCTTATTTTTACTTTAGTTTATTTGGTAAATATTTTCTTAACTCTTCTTGAACTGCACTGTTGGTTAAGGACTTGTAAGTGAGCATTTCACGGTAAGGTCTACAGTTGTTGTATTTGGCTCATGTGACAAATAAAGTTTGATTTGATTTGAATCTCTAGACCACCTAGTAGGTCAACCACTGAGTGTCATTCCCTCTCTATGGCCTTGATTCTGATTGGATGACTGAGCAGGTGATGAATGAATTCATTAATAACGATCAGCCCTGTTCACAAATATTGAAATACAGCTAAAATACAGTATATGTACATGAGGTGGCAGCTAGCCTAGTGGTTAGAGCGTTGTACTTGAAACCGGAAGTTTGCAAGATTGAATCCCCAAGCTCGAATCCCTGATCTGAATGGAGCAGTGGTGTTCTCCAAGCTATATCTTAATGCTGGATACCACCAGCTTGAGTTACATCCAGACTCAAGGTACATCACAACCTTCACTACACATACTGGCCTATTGAGATACCAGACAGAACTTTAGCATAAATTCAGCTGCCGAGGTGTTTCATAATGCAAGTTCTGCAATGCATTCCCAACATGAGCGATGACATCCTAGTCTACGGTAGATCTCAGGGTGAGCACAACGCAAGTCTCAAAGCCAAGTTTTAGAGATTGAGAGAGAAACATCTCACGCTGAACAAAGAAAAATGCAAATACAGCAAAACAACACGAGTTTTACGGCTGTGTTTTCTCAGAAAAGCAATTTGGCGGATCCAAAGAAAATCTAAGCCATACAGAATCTGCCAGAACCTCAAACTGCCTAGGAAGTTATCAGTCTACTTGGCATGATACAATACTGCTCACAGTTCATACCAGACTTTGCAACAACCACACAGCCTCTTCTTGAGCTCACAAGAAAACATCACACCTGGTCATAGGGACTACAGCACCAGTCTGCGATGAAAAAATTAAGAACACGCCGGATGCAGCAAACGACTAAAGCCTACTTTGACCCAGCCAAGAGGTTGGCACTGTTAGTTGACGCCAGTCCAGTTGGTTTAGGTGTCATACTAAGTCAGCACAACATTACAAGTGACAAAGATGCCCATATCATTGTATATGCACTGCTCACAAACTGAGATAGAATCTCTGGCGGTCATCTTGTAACGCCCTGGCCATAGAGAGGGGTTTTTTGTTCTTTATTTTGGTTAGGCCAGGGTGTTACATTGGGTGGGCGTTCTATGTTCCTTTTTCTATGTTTTTGTATTTCTTTGTTTTGGGCCGTGTGTGGCTCCCAATCAGGCACAGCTGAAGCTCGTTGTTGCTGATTGGGAGTCACACATAAGGAGCATGTTTTTCCTTGGGTTTTGTGGGTAATTGTTTCTGTTTAGTGTTTGCACCTGACAGGACTGTTTGGCTGTCGGTTTCTTGTTTTTTGTCTAACGTGTTCTTTCTGTACTAAATTCCTGAAGATGAACACATCCTCCGCTGCACCTTGGTCTAATTCTAACGACGGCCGTTACAGAATTACCCACCAACAACGGACCAAGCAGCGGAGGAAGGAGAAGCGCCAGGAGAGGAGCGTTCAGGAGTCGTGGACTTGGGAGGCAATCCTGGACGGTAAAGGACCATGGGCTAAAGCTGGGGATTATCGCCGCCCACAGTGGGAGATCGAGGCGGTGAGAGCTGAGAGGCGCTGGTATGAGGAAAGGGAGCGCAGCAGACACGAGAGGCAGCCCCCAAATTTTTTGGGGGGGGGGCACACGGGGAGATGGGCGGAGTCAGGCGGTAAACCTGAGCCAACTCCCAGTGCTTACCGGAAGCAGCGTGGTACTGGTAAGACACCGTGTTATGCTGTGGAGCGCACGGTGTCCCCAGTGCGCGTGCATAGCCCAGTGCGCTAGATGCCAGACCCCGCAAGTGCCATGCGAGTGCAGGCATCGAGCCAGGGCGGATGGTACCAGCTCAGCGTGTCTGGTCTCCAGTGCGCCTCCTCGGTCCAGGTTATCCTGCGCCGGCATTGCGTACTGTGTCTCCAGAGCGCTGGGAGGGTCCAGTTCGCCCAATGCCTGCTCTCCGCCCGTGCCGGGCCAAAGTGGGCATTCAGCCTGGAGTAAGCATGTCGAGCGTACATACCAGAAGTCCAGTGCTCCCCCACAGCCCGGTTTATCCTGTGCCTCCTCCTCGGTCCAGGCCTCCAGTAGGTCTCCCCATCCTGGTCCGTCCTGTGCCTCCTCCTAGGACCAGGCCACCAGTGGGCCTCCCCATCCTGGTCCGTCCTGTGCCACCTCCCAGGACTAGGCCTCCAGTGGGTCTCGCCAGTCCGGAGCTGCCCGCCAGTCCGGAGCCGCCAGAGGAGCCCGCCAGTCCGGAGCCGCCAGAGCTGCCCGCCAGTCCGGAGCCGCCAGAGCTGCCCGCCAGTCCGGAGCCGCCAGAGCCGCCGCCAGTCCGGAACCGCCAGAGCCGCCCACCAGTCAAGGGCCGCCAGAGCCGCCCGCCTGTCCAGAGCAGTCAGAGCCGCCCGCCAGCCCGGTGAGTCCTGTGCCTACGCCTAGGGCCAGGCCTCTAACATGTCTCCTCAGCCTGGTGAATCCTGGGTCAGTGCCGCCGGAGCCATCGCCGCCCGCCAGCCAGGCGCAGCCATCACCGCCAGCCAGCCGGGCGCAACCAGGGTCGCCCGCCAGCCAGGCGCAACCATCACCGCCCGCCAGCCGGGCGCAACCAGGGTCGCCCGCCAGCCGGGCGCAGCCATCGCCGCCCGCCAGCCGGGCGCAGTCAGGGTCGCCCACCAGACCTTCGGCGCGGCCAGGTGCGCCACCTAAGAGGGCGACGCCAAGGGTGGAGCAGAGGCCACGTCCCGCACCTGACCCGCCGCCGTAAGAAGGCCCACCCGGACCCTCCCCTTCAGTGTCAGGTTTTGCGGCCGGAGTCCGCACCTTGGAGGGAGGGGTACTGTAACGCCCTGGCCATAGAGAGGGTTTTTTTTAATCTTTATTTTGGTTAGGCCAGGGTGTTACATTGGGTGGGCGTTCTATGTTCCTTTTTCTATGTTTTTGTATTTCTTTGTTTTGGGCCGTGTGTGGCTCCCAATCAGGCACAGCTGAAGCTCGTTGTTGCTGATTGGGAGTCACACATAAGGAGCATGTTTATCCTTTGGGTTTTGTGGGTAATTGTTTCTGTTTAGTGTTTGCACCTGACAGGACTGTTTGGCTGTCGGTTTCTTGTTTTTTGTCTAACGTGTTCTTTCTGTACTAAATTCCTGAAGATGAACACATCCTCCGCTGCACCTTGGTCTAATTCTAACGACGGCCGTTACACATCTGGGCATTCAAAAACTTTCACTTGTATCTCTATGGAGCTCACTTCACAGACCATAAACCACTAGAGCTTATATTCAACACCCCAAAAGCCACACCCCCGGCATGACTTGAGCGATGGAGACTGAGACGACAACCATACAACTAACACTGTGAAGTACAAAGCCGGTAAAGACAACCCTGCCAACTACATGTCAAGACATCCCATCGCAGGGGAAACACCACAAAGAACCTCTCGCATGGCAGAGGAATATGCGAACTTTATCATTGACAACACAGTTCCCAAAGCGATTACTCTAGAAGAGGTGCAAGAAGAAACAAAGAGACTCAGCTCTACAGAAGGTGATGCACCTATTGTCCACAGGAACCTGGCAAGATTCACCACGTGACAAACAAGACGTTGATTTCCAAACATTAAAAGTACTCTTTCGCATGAGACATGAACTAACAATCAATGCACAAGCAAACGCCAATCTCTCTCCAAAAAAAAGAAATCAACCTAGCCCACACAGGACATCTAGGTATTGTAAAAACAAATCAGCTACTGAGAGAGAAGGTTTGGTTTCCAGGCATAGATGACTTTGTTGAAAAAGCAATTCAGCAATGCATTCCATGTCAAGCTGCCACTGTAGAAAATCATATGGAATCACTGTCTATGTCAAAACTACCCAAAGGTCCATGGCTAGAAGTATCAGTCAATTTCTGTGGTCCTTTCCCATCAGGTGACTACCTACTTGTAGTTGTCAACAAATACTCAAGGTATCTGGAAGTTGAAATCGTAAAGTCCACATCTGCCACTTCTGTAATTCCCAAGCGTGACAAAGTTTTCTCCTCCTTTGGAGTACCTGAGATTGTAAAAATGGACAATGGACCTCCCTTCAATGGACAGTCCTTCACAGATTTCAGCCACTACCTTGGATTTAAACATAGAAAGATAACACCTTACTGGCCTATTGTAAGGGGTGGGTACTGGCGGCAGAGAAGTCAGGCGCAGGAGAGCAAAACTGTGTTACAACGGAGCATTTCGATAATAAAATCCACCGGAATCAGAACAAACAATCAATGGGTACAAAACCCGTCGCACACCAGATAACCATGCACATGCCCTTACAATAAACAATTCCGGACAAGGACATGGGGGGAACATAGGGTTAAATACACAACATGTAATGATGGAATTGAAACCAGGTGTGTGGGAAGACAAGACAAATCAAATGGAAAATGAAAAGTTGATCGATGATGGCTAGAAGACCGCCGACGCCGACCGCCGAACCCCGGAAGAGGAACCAACTTTGGCGGAAGTCGTGACACCTAGAGCTAATGCCGAAGCAGAACGCTTCATGAGAACATTCAAGAAAACTGTCACAGCCACAAACTCTGAAGGAAAACCTTGAAAACAAAATCTGTACAGTTTTCGGAGGAACTACCGCTTAAACCCTCACGGAACTACTCAACAAACCCCAGCAGAGCTGATGTTTGGAAGAAAACGCTGCACTACACTTCCCACAATGCCTCACTTTGCTACAAACATCAAGCTACGTGACACTGATCAATGTGCAAAGCAACGCATGAAATAGACTGCTGACTACAAGAACCAAGCACGACCCTCCACACTCAAACCAGAAGACAAAGTACTCTGCTGTCATCATGTCAAAGGAAAACTCATGACTCCCTACGATCCTAAGCCTTACAAAGTTGTGAGAATCAAAGGTTCGATGATAACAGTGACGCGCTCTGGACGTCTGGTAACCAGAAACTCATACTTCTTCAAAAAGCTCCCACCGTCAATACCTGTCGACTTCGATGCCGAGCTGTCAGAAGAAGAGGGCAACCTGAACACTTGTCCACAGGATGCTGAACAACCAGATCAAAACCCTTATCCAGATCCAAACCCTTGATACACTATGAGAACTAATAGAAGACCTCCAAGATATCTCATTGAATATATGTAATTAATCGAGTTTAAAGACTGTGAAGTAGTTAAAAACCTTAATGTTGTATCCCAGGTGAAATTTATAGCCGAGGGTGGAGCGGGGTCCACGTCCCGCACCAGAGCTGCCGCCATAGGAAGGCCCACCCGGACCCTCCCCTTTAGAGTCAGGTTTTGCGGCCGGAGTC
Source organism: Salmo trutta (assembly GCF_901001165.1). NCBI lineage: Eukaryota > Metazoa > Chordata > Actinopteri > Salmoniformes > Salmonidae > Salmo > Salmo trutta. The sequence goes on along the minus strand of NC_042995.1, from coordinate 8,504,430 downwards.
CGCACATTTGGGGGGGGTACTGTAACGCCCTGGCCATAGAGATGTTTTTTTTGTTCTCTATTTTGGTTAGGCCAGGGTGTTACATGGGTGGGCGTTCTATGTTTATTTTTCTATGTTGGTTTGTTTCTTTGGTTTGGCCGTGTGTGGCTCTCAATCAGGAACAGCTGTAGTTCGTTGTTGCTGATTGAGAGTCATACATAGGCAGCCTGTTTTTCCTTTGGGGTTTGAGGGTGATTATTTTCTGTCTAGGTTTGTGTTAATCCTGACAGGACTATTTGGCTGTCGTTTCTTTTCGTGTTTTGTTTGTAGTGTTCATTCGTTTATTAAAATCCTTTATGATGAACACATCCTCTGCTGCACCTTGGTCTCATTGCGACAACGGTCGTTACAGTTATGCATAGATTTAACGCTAAACTCATCCTTAATGCAACCGCTGTGTCAGATTTCAAAAAAGCTTTATGGCGAAAGCACACTTTGCAATAATCTGAGTACAGTGCTCAGTCAACAAAACAAGCCATACAGATACCCGCCATGTTGTGGAGTCAACAAAACTTAGAAATAGCATGATAAATATTCACTTACTTTTGATGATCTTCATCATAATGCGCTCCCAGGAATCCCAGTTCCACAATAAATGTTTGTTTTGTTACGATAAAGTCAATATTTATGTCCAAATACCTCCTTTTTGTTCGCACGTTCAGTTCACTATTCCAAATGCAGTAGGCGCATGCACTGAGTCCAGATGAAAAGTCTAAAAAGTTGTATTACAGTTTGTAGAAACATGTCAAACGATGTATAGAATCAATCTTTAGGATGTTTTTTATCATAAATCTTCAATAATATTCCAACTGGACAATTCCTTTGTCTTCAGAAATGTAAAGGAACTCAGTTCACTCTCTCGGCCGCACGCGTGACTGAGCTCATGGCTTTTTTCCAGACACCTGATTCCAATAGCTCTTTTTCTCTCCCCATTTACAGTAGAAGCCTGAAACAACGTTCTAAAGACTGATGACATCTAGTGGAAGCTTTAGGAAGTGCAATTTGACCCCACAGACACTGTATATTGGATAGGCAATCACTTGAAAAACTACAAACCTCAGATTTCCCACTTCCTGGTTGGATTTTTCTCAGGTTTTTGCCTGCCATATGAGTTCTGTTATACTCACAGACATCATTAAAACAGTTTTAGAAACTTCAGAGTGTTTTATATCCATATCTATTAAAAATATGCAGCTTCTGGGCCTGAGTAGCAGGCAGTTTACTCTGGGCACACTTTTCTTCCGGACGTGAAAATACTGCCCCCTACCCCAAAGAAGTTAAAGTTTTGAATACTCAGTGTACATTATATGTTTTATGGCTCTGGTATGGTATATGTGAGGTATCACCTGTATTCATTTCAGTAACTCTATGCAGTTGAAGATTAAAGAAATAGTCCATTCTCAAATCAAATTTATTTGGCTTCAAAATTGCTTGATTTAATGGCACAGTATGTGATTTGGTAAGCTGGCGGTTGGTATTGGGGAAATATTATGTCACCTGTACGTACAGAATAATAATTTGTGTATGTGTGTGTACGTGCGTGTGTTATGGCTTCTTCTTTGCATCTTCACATTTGAATTATAGAGTAGGCATTAATGCAGATATCATGAACTGTAGCATATGCTATGTTACACTACACCCCCCCCCCCCCCCCCCCCTCCAGCACACACACACATACACACAGGATGTGTAGCCAGGAATCGCTGATGAAATATTTAAACTGGGGTAATCATTTGTTCTTATCTTCTATCCTCCCCCTTCTCTCCCCCTTTCTCTCCCAGTTCTCTGTCTGTCTGTCTCATTCTCTTTCTCTCTCAATTTCTCTTTCTATGTGAAGGTATGTTGTCGTTGCACTCTAGGGGAAACAGGGCGTGACATGCTGAGGTGATTCCACAGAAGACACTGGATAAAGAAAACAACAATTATATCACAGGGAAACACACACGCCTGCAGACACAGCGCAACACCACATCCACACACACACACAAACACACACACTCTCACACACACACACTTGATTCTCATGAATAACCATTAATCCATTTGCTAAGATTTCCCCCATTTTGTCATGTGGACCTGTTCTCACTCTTACCCTGATGGATAACTCCAGACACTTTTTCGGCCTTGTCTGAGGTATTTTATAATGAATGTCAGAAAGGCCATATTCTGAATACACTCTAGCACTAAATGAATGATCATTTACTACGCTTTTCCATTGAAGGCCAAAAAAGTGCAAGTCAGTATAGTGTATTTACTGGTCAATTTATTCCTTATACTGTACTTTGACTTGTCAAGTCATTCCTTGTATTCCTTGTACGTTTGTCTCTTTTTGAATGTAGAATATTACATCAAATCAAAACAAATCCAAACAAAAAACTATCTCTGTCAGATCCATTAGCCTTTATCTTCTGTGGCCAAATGATGTGGCGAGGTCCACATCCTGCTGAACATCCAATCACATCTTATCGGTCCCTGCGGTCTGGTGTGCTGAGAGTCATCTGTGTGGTGGTCTCAGGAGGCCATTACTGTGAGTAAAAGATGTCGAAAATACATATTTTTGGTTGAAAAGACGTCTAAAATCGCTTAAGGATCCGCCCTTTAAAAAAACATGTTTTACCTAAAATGACATACCAAAATTAAACTGCATATTCTTGATACCATTTGAAAGGAAACACTTTGAAGTTTGTGGAAATATGAAATTAATGTAGGAGAATATAACACATTAGATCTGGTAAAAGATAATACAAAGAAAAAAACTACATTTTTTTGTATTTTTTTTGTACCATCATCTTTGAAATGCAAGAGAAAGGCCATAATGTATTATTCTTGCCCACGCGCAATTTAGATTTTGGCCACTAGATGGCAACAGTGTATGTGCAAAGTTTTAGACTGATCCAGTGAAACATTGCATATCTGATCAACATTTTTTTATCAAGACTGCCCAAATGTGCCTAATTGGATTATTAATAACTTTTCAAGTTCATAATTGTGCACTCTCCTCAAACAATAGCATGGTATTCTTTCACTGTAATAGAGATTGTAAATTGGACAGTGCAGTTAGATTAACAAGAATTTAAGCTTTCTGCCAATATCAGATATGTCTATGTCCTGTAAAACTTTCTTGTTACTTACAACCTCATGCTAATCGCATTAGCACACATTAGCTCAACCGTCCCGCGGGTGAGACACCAATCTGTAGAGATCCTTATAAAAATAAGTACATTTTGCTCACTGGGATTCTTCAAAATCTTGTGTCCTTGAACGTGTGCAAAGCCTGGGCATCTAAGGCTGCCTCTGTAGAGCCCGGGTCGGTGGTGATCATGGGTCAGTGCGGATTCACGGGTCAGTGCGGATGTATATTCTAGTTTATTTGATTTGATTCACATTGCGGTTGCCACATGATGCTGGATGGTACTTCCTGAATGAGAAGAATCAGAGGGGGTTGGTTAGGTTAGCAATGCAGCTGAACACATTGTCTGAAAAGTGATGTACTGTATACCGAGTGCTGTACAGGACTTACAACACATTCAGATAGTACTGAAGCTTTGTGACGTGAAGATATGGCTGTTACTGCAGTGGTGTGGAGACTGCATTGTTGGGTCTGGTGGACTGACAGAGTTGGCGGGAGAAGATGGAGGAGGCTGGAGGTTAAAACATAATGAATAAAAAATAATAAAATACAAACTGTTAAAGTGTAAGATATATGTCATGAACCTTTTGACAGCTTGTTATGATAAAAAGGATTTACAACAGGTAAAACTGGACAGGTGGATTAGACTGAAGATGTGTATGGTTGAAAACAATGCAATGTGTAAAGCACTTGTGTTACTTGTTGGAAGTGGAAGCTGGCACACAGATCACCCCAATCATAACACCCACAGAACATTTTGCTCTATGTAAATGCTTAACAAGTTCCTCTAGATGTGCAGAAATGCATTCAGTGTAACTGAGGTACAGTATCACATTGTATCATTGACGTCAGTGGAGAAGAATCTGCAACTACAGTACCTGCTCTGTGGCCCCACCTGGCTCCTCCTGGAAGTGGAGGTGGAGCAACATGGGGTACAATGAAGATGAATTTTGGGTACCAATATTTGTAATTCGATATCAATATAACGGTAGCTGTTATTCTAGTCATTTTTTTTTATAGTTTATATTGTAGTAAATTTATATTCTAGTTTATGTTCTAGTAAGTTAATATTCTAGTTTATGTTCTAGTAAGTTCATATTCTAGTTTATGTTCTAGTAAGTTTTTTTATAGTTTAGATTGTAGTAAGTTCATATTCTAGTATATATTGTAGTAAGTTCACATTCTAGTTTATGTTCTAGTAAGTTCATATTCTAGTTTATTTTCTAGTAAGTTTGTTATAGTTTAGATTGTAGTAAGTTCTAATTCTAGTTTATGTTCTAGCAAGTTCACATTCTAGTTTATGTGCTAGTAAGTTTTTTATAGTTTAGATTGTAGTAAGTTCATATTCTAGTTTATGTTCTCGTAAGGTCATATTCTAGTTTATGTTGTAGTAATTTTTTTTATAGTTTAGATTGTAGTAAGTTCATATTCTAGTTTATGTTGTAGTAAGTTTTTTTATAGTTATATTGTAGGAAGTTCATATTCTAGTTTATGTTCAAATGTTCTAATTTTCTAGTAGTTTCTATTTTAGTATTACAAGCGCAAACTCATTAAATACATTTAATCAAGCAATAAAAATAATGTCTTAAATGTCTATGTCTGAAATGTCTATTTCAAAATTTCTGATTTCCTTACCATTGACAAAGGTTTAAAAAAAATTGTGTAGTCTTAGTCTAAATTTATCACAACACTCCTCGTGATTTCTCCAGGTTCCACCAGCTAGAGGTGGAAGTTGTCGATGGAAGTCTATCCATGTGCGTAATGTGTCCATTTTCATTGCAATTAGGTTCATAAATATCATCACTGGATTTCTGATTACCTCTGAGAATAACACTGCAACTAAAGCAGTTGCATCAAATTCATTACGCAGATGAAAAAGTAGTTTATCTTGATTTCCAGTGATTAAGTATATAAGAGCCTGACGGAAGTCTAGTGACTTTGATACCAGATTATCTAATTGAGCATATGAGAGAAATTCTGTCTTGCCCATTTTATTCTCGCAAAAAGACACTTTTAGACTTCCTGTTTTAATAGCAAACGCAATATTGGGATCCACAATTCTGTACAAAGGTTTAATATAGAAGTTTTCCATATTAATTGAAGAAATATAAACCCCAGAAATTATGTATATTTTGTCTATTTCATTTTTTGATCTTTTGTAATGGAACAAGTAATACATTACACTAAGATAATCGTAAAAACTTTTGATGTAAATTACGATAGATGCTATGGGTGGTACATCCATTGAATCATTTACTAACATAATTTCGTTATAAGGAATACAATCTCCAAAATTAAAATGTTGCTTTAATCGATAAATCATTTTACGGACAAGCTTTAAGCATTTCAATTTTTTGGGAACATTTTCAAAATTATTTTGAGATGAAATTTTAATCTTCAAATTTGTTTTTTTTGTAACTTTTATGCCAATAAATGTATTTTCATTTTCTTTGTACTGAAACACAAAAAAAACACAAAAAATAAATGGAACAGAATTAGATTAACCTTGTTTTCACATTAAACTAAATTGAAGATAAAGGGAGTGGCATGTTTTTCAAGCTTCCCATACAGTCATATGTTGACAAGCACTATATGTGATCTTTTGATAAACAGATAAACAGAAACTCTTTTGATAAACAGACTATTGTAATTACAATATACTGTACATGTAGGTTAACATAGCTTTACCGGTTTTATTAACTGTCATCTAAATGCTCAGAATACGTTTTAAAAGAATCTTACCACCATGTTGCTCTACTTTTCTCCACTTCAGGTATTGGGAAAGGACTGGTGTTGGTTATTTATCAGCTTTATCGGGTGATCAAATTGGGTGTGTCATGTGTGGGTGTTTCTAAGTCTACAGTACACGGATGCATATTCCTTCTTGTCCGCTCGCCTTTCTGTTCAATCCCCTATGAAACTTTATAGATTAAACTTTATTTCATGTGCATTTGTAAAATCGTAACACACTTCACAATGAAAGATAGCAAACATTAGGCATTAAAATAAGTTAAACAACAACTTCAATCTCCAGGATCTCTCCCCTCCAAACAGGAATAACAACATAGTTAAGTGATGACGCCAAAGAAGTGAGTGTTTGGAGGATATACAGTTGAAGTCAGAAGTTTACGATGTGACCCAGTCGTTCTTTTTAAATGTTCCATTGCCATACTGGCTGGAAACGTTCTTATCCCTTGCTTGCTAGCTAGCCAACTATGGCTAACTTACAGTCATGTCAAAAAGTGCAGCCAGAATAACAGCAAAGTAGCTGCATTTGCATTTGTTTAAGATGTTTTCTATTTACATTTATTTGGATACATCTATAACAATGAGCTAATGATGCACGATTTTAACTGGCATAGAAAATGTGGTCTCTCGACAGGACACTGTTGTTCAGAAGAGCTAGCCAACAACACAACTAACACAATCACTTCAAACTGAAGCTGAAAAGACAGCAAACTAGGTGCACTTCATTTAATTTTTTACGTTTTCGATTGATAATTATTTGTATTTATCCATAAAAATGATGCTGATTCATGATTTCGACTGGTTGAGAAAAGCTGCCTGCATGTCTGTCTCATCCTGACAGCTGGAGATCGAATTTGAATATTGAAATAATGTTGCAAATGTCAGAGACAGACAGCAACGTTTATACAAATTCTCCAGTGTTGAAAACTAACTGTGAAATGGCCCACAGTCCGGAGCCGAGAGAGACGGCCCTACAGTCCGGAGCCGAGAGAGACGGCCCTACAGTCCGGAGCCGAGAGAGACGGCCCTACAGTCCGGAGCCGAGAGAGACGGCCCTACAGTCCGGAGCCGAGAGAGACGGCCCTACAGTCCGGAGCCGAGAGAGACGGCCCTACAGTCCGGAGCCGAGAGAGTCGGCCCTACAGTCCGAGGTCTTCAGCGACGCGCTATAGCCCAGAGACTTCGGGAGGGGTAAAATTTAATAAGTATTTAGCAGGGGTGGACAGGTCAAGTTGGAGTAAGGCCGGAGCCTGACCCACCTCCGTAGTAGGAGGTTGGGGAGGGGGGGGTGTAGCACAAGAACCGTCGGTGACGGTGGCCACCCTCCCTTCCCTCCCTTTAGTTAAGATTTTTTTTTGAGGGGGGGGGGGTTCTTTTTGAAAAAAAAATTGGTGTGTTTATTTTTGTGTAAGGTGCATCCAGGGTTTGCACCTTCGGGGGGGGGGGGGGGGAGTACTGTCACGTCCAGCATAAGGGGTTATTTGTTATTGTAGTTTGGTCAGGACGTGGCAGGGGTGTGTTTGTTTAGAGTGTTTCGGGGTTTGTTGGGCTATGTTCTATGTTAGTATATTTCTATGTGTATCTAGTATGTCTAGTTCTATGTTTAGTTAATGGGGTTGACCTTCAATTGGAAGCAGCTGCTCCTAGTTGCTTCTAATTGAAGGTCCTATTTAATAGGGGTGTTTTTCTATGGGATTTTTTGTGGGTAGTTGTTCCTTGTTTAGTGTTTGTTGCACCTGACAGGACTGTTTAGTTTTGTTCTTTTTTTGTATACGTATTTAGTTGTTTTTCCTTCTTCAAAATAAAAAGAAGATGAGTATACATATTCCCGCTGCGTTTTGGTCTAATCCATACGACAACCGTGACATTACCGACTGGGGTGGGGCACATTGATCATCAGTTATCATATAAAAAAACTGCAAAGCATTTTACATTTTAGCAGACGCTCTTATCCAGAGCGACTTACAGTTGTGAATGCATACATTTCATTTCATGCATTTTATTATTTTTTGTACTGGCCCCCGGTGGGAATCAAACCCACAACCCTGGCGTTGCACACACCATGCTGGCGTTGCAAACACCATGCTCTACCAACTGAGCCACAGGGAAGACATTTGCCTCCAACCTATGACAAAAGCCTGTGATGGCCGGGCTATCTATTCAGAATATTGCAAAATGTGCTTTCACCGAAAAGCTATTTTAAAATCGGACACCGCGATTGCATAAAGGAGTTCTGTATCTATAATTCTTTAAATAATTTATGTTTTTTGTGAACGTTTATCATGAGTAATTTAGTAAATTCACCGGAAGTGTTCGGAGGGAATGCTAGTTCTGAACGTCACATGCTAATGTAAAAAGCTGGTTTTTGATATAAATATGAACTTGATTGAACAAAAAATGCATGTATTGTATTGTATAACATAATGTCCTAGGAGTGTCATCTGATGAAGATCATCAAAGATTAGTACTGCATTTAGCTGTGGTTTTGTTTTTTGTGACATTATATGCTGGCTTGAAAAATGGGGTGTCTGATTATTTCTGGCTGGGTACTCTCCTGACATAATCTAATGTTTTGCTTTCGTTATAAAGCCTTTTTGAAATCGGACAGTGTGGTTAGATAAAGGAGAGTCTTGTCAGAAATAGCATGATAAATATTCACTTACCTTTGATCTTCATCAGAATGCACTCCCAGGTATCCCAGTTCCACAATAAATGTTTGTTTTGTTACAATAAAGTCAATATTTATGTCCAAATACCTCCTTTTTGTTCGCGTTCAGTTCACTATTCCAAATGCAGTAGCCGCATGCACTGGGTCCAGAGGAAAAGTCAAAGTTGCTTTACAGTTTGTAGAAACATGTCAAACGATGTATAGAATCAATCTTTAGGATGTTTTTATCATAAATCTTCAATAATATTCCAACCGGACAATTCCTTTGTCTTGAGAAATGTAAAGGAACTCAGCTCGCTCTCTCGGCCGCACACGTGTGACTGAGCTCATGGCTTTTTTCCAGACACCTGATTCCAATAGCTCTTTTTCTCTCCCCATTCACAGTAGAAGCCTGAAACAACGTTCTAAAGACTGTTGACATCTAGTGGAAGCCTTAGGAAGTGCAATATGACCCCACAGACACTGTATATTGGATTGGCAATCACTTGAAAAACTACAAACCTCAGATTTCCCACTTCCTGGTTGGATTTTTCTCAGGTTTTTGCCTGCAATATGAGTTCTGTTATACTCACAGACATCGTTCAAACAGTTTTAGAAACTTCAGAGTGTTTTCTATCCAAATCTACTAATAATATGCATATCCTAGCTTCTGGGCCTGAGTAGCAGGCAGTTTACTCTGGGCACACTTTTCTTCCGGACGTGAAAATACTACCCCCTACCCCAAAGACGTTAAAGTTTTGTATACTCAGTGTACATTACATTTTTTTATTGCTCTGGTATGGTATATGTGAGGTATCACCTGTATTCATTTCAGTAACTCTATGCCAGTGGAAGGTTAAATAAATAGTCCATTCTCAAATCAAATTCATTTGGCTTCAAAATTGCTTGATTTAAAGCCATAGTATGTGACTTGGTAAGCTGACGGTTGGTATTGGGGAAATATTATGTCACCCATACGTACAGAATAATAATTTGTGTATGTGTGTGTTATGGCTTCTTCTTTGCATCTTCACATTTGAATTATAGAGTAGGCATTAATGCAGATATCATGAACTGTAGCATATGCTATGTTACACTACACCCCCCCCCATCCAGCACGCACACACACACAGGATGTGTAGCCATGAATCGCTGATGAAATATTTAAACTAAGGTAATCATTTGTTCTTTCTTCTATCCTCCCCTTCTCTCCCCCTTTCTCTCCCAGTTCTCTGTCTGTCTCATTCTCTTTCTCTCTCAATTTCTCTTTCTATGTGAAGGTATGTTGTCGTTGCACTCTAGGGGAAACAGGGCGTGACATGCTGAGGTGATTCCACGGAAGACACTGGATAAAGAAAACAACAATTATATCACAGGAAAACACACACGCCTGCAGACACATTGCAACACCCCCCCCCCCCCCCCCCCCCCGCCTACACACACACACACACAAACACACACTCTCTCTCTCACACACACACATTTGATTCTCATGAATAACCATTAAGCCAGTTGCTAAGATTTCCCCCATTTTGACATGTGGACCCTGACGGATCACTCCAGACACTTTTTCGGTCTTGTCTGAGGTATTTTATAATGAATGTCAGAATGGCCATATTCTGAATACACTCTAGCACTAAATCAATGATGATTTGCTACGCTTTTCCATTGAAGGCCATATTGAGGTTAAATCAATGACTGGAGTTTTCAATTGATAAAAAACAAATGACTATCTCATGTTGAAAGTGCAAGTCAGTATAGTGTATTTACTGGTCAATGTATTCCCTATACTATACTTTGACTTGTCTAGTCATTCCTTGTATTCATATTTATTTTGTGTATTATACCTCCTTGACTAATCAATCACATCATTCCATGTATTAGAAAAACAGTTTTGTGTTTGGTTAAATAAGTTATTCTGTACGTTTGTCTCTTTTTTAATGTAGAATATTACATCAAATCAAAACAAATCCAAACAAAAAACTATCTCTGTCAGATCCATTAGCCTTTATCTTCTGTGGCCAGATGACGTGGCGAGGTCCACATCCTGCTGAACATCCAATCACATCTTATCGGTCCCTGCGGTCTGGTGTGCTGAGAGTCATCTGTGTGGTGGTCTCAGGAGGCCATTACTGTGAGTAAAAGATGTCGAAAATACATATTTTTGGTTGAAAAGATGTTTGAAATCGCTTAAGGATCCACCCTTTTTTTCAATTTTCACCTAAAATGACATACCAAAATTAAACTGCATATTCTTGATACCATTTGAAAGGAAACACTTTGAAGTTTGTGGAAATATGAAATTAATGTAGGAGAATATAACACATTAGATCTGGTAAAAGATAATACAAAGAAAAAAACTAAATTTTTTTGTATTTTTTTTGTACTATCATCTTTGAAATGCATGAGAAAGGCCACAATGTATTATTGTTGCCCAGGCGCAATTTAGATTTTTGCCACTAGATGGCAGCAGTGTATGTGCAAAGTTTTAGACTGATCCAATGAACCATTGTATTCCTGATCAACATTTTGTATCAAGACTGCCCAAATGTGCCGAATTGGATTATTAATAACTTTTCAAGTTCATAACTGTGCACTCTCCTCAAATAATAGCATGGTATTATTTCACTGTAATAGCTACTGTAATTTGGACAGTGCAGTTAGAGTAACAAGAATTAAAGCTTATTGCCACTACCACATATGTCTATGTCCTGGGAAATGTTCTTGTTACTTACAACCTCATGCTAATCGCATTAGCACACGTTAGCTCAACCGTCCCACGGGTGGGACACCAATCTGTAGAGATCCTTAAGAGGATTAAAAATAAGTAATTTGCTCACTGGGATCCTTCAAAATCTTGTGTCCTTGAACGTGTGCAAAGCCTGGGCGTCCAACGCTGCCTCTGTGGAGCCCGGGTCGGTGGTGATCATGGGTCAGTGCGGATTCACGGGTCAGTGCGGATGTATATTCTAGTTTATTTGATTTGATTCACATTGCGGTTGCGGTTGCCACAGGATGCTGGATGGTACTTCCTGAATGAGAAGATTCAGAGAGGGTTGGTTAGGTTAGCAATGCAGCTGAACACATTGTCTGAAAAGTGATGTACTGTATACCGAGTGCTGTACAGGACTTACAACACATTCAGATAGTACTGAAGCTTTGTGATGTGAAGATATGGCTGTTACTGCAGTGGTGTGGAGGCTGCATTGTAGGGTCTGGTGGACTGACAGAGTTGGCAGGAGAAGATGGAGGAGCCTGGAGGTCAAAACATGATGAATAAAAATTCAGAAAAATAAAATACCAACTGTTAAAGTCTAAGATATACAGTGAGGGAAAAAAGTATTTGACCCCCTGCTGATTTTGTACGTTTGCCCACTGACAAAGAAATGATCAGTCTCTAATTTTAATGGTAGGTTTATTTCAACAGTGAGAGGCAGAATAACAAAAAAATCATGAAAAACGCATGTCAAAAATGTTATAAATTGATTTGCATTTTAATGAGGGAAATAAGTATTTGACCCCCTCTCAATCAGAAAGATTTCTGGCTCCCAGGTGTCTTTTATACAGGTAACGAGCTGAGATTAGGAGCACACTCTTAAAGGGAGTGCTCCTAATCTCAGTTTGTTACCTGTATAAAAGACACCTGTCCACAGAAGCAATCAATCAATCAGATTCCAAACTCTCCACCATGGCCAAGACCAAAGCGCTCTCCAAGGATGTCAGGGACAAGATTGTAGACCTACACAAGGCTGGAATGGGCTACAAGACCATCGCCAAGCAGCTTGGTGAGAAGGTGACAACAGTTAGTGTGATTATTTGTGTGGAGGAATGTTGCCCATGACACCAAGAACCCCATCCCCACCGTCAACCATGGAGGTGGAAACATTATGCTTTGGGGGTGTTTTTCTGCTAAGGGGACAGGACAACTTCACCGCATCAAAGGGACGATGGACGGGGCAATGTACCGTCAAATCTTGGGGGTGAACCTCCTTCCCTCAGCCAGGTCATTGAAAATGGGTCGTGGATGAGTATTCCAGCATGACAAGGACCCAAAACACACGGCCAAGGCAACAAAGGAGTGGCTCAATAAGAAGCACATTAAGTTCCTGGAGTGGCCTAGCCAGTCTCCAGACCATAATCCCATATAAAATCTGTGGAGGAAGCTGAAGGTTCGAGTTGCCAAACGTCAGCCTCGAAGCCTAAATGACTTGGAGAAGATCTACAAAGAGGAGTGGGAAAAAATCCCTCCTGAGATGTGTGCAAACCTGGTGGCCAACTACAAGAAACGTCTGACCTCTGTGATTGCCAACAAGGGTTTTGCCACCAAGTACTAAGTCATGTTTTGCAGAGGTGTCAAGTACTTATTTCCCTCATTAAAATTCAAATCAATTTATAACATTTTTGACATGCGTTTTTGTGGATTTTTTTGTTGTTATTCTGTCTCTCACTGTTCAAATAAACCTACCATTAAAATTATACACTGATCATTTCTTTGTCAGTGGGCAAACGTACAAAATCAGCAGGGGATCAAATACTTTTTTCCCTCACTGTTTGTCAGGAACCTTTTGACAGCTTGTTATGACAAAAAATATTTACATCAGGTAAAACTGGACAGCTGGATTAGACTGAAGATGTGTATGGTTGAAAACAATGCAATGTGTAAAGTACTTGTGTTCCTTTTTGGCAGAGGAAGCTGGCGCACAGATCACCCCAATCATAACACCCACAGAACATTCTGCTCTATATAACAACTTCCTCTAGATTTGCATTCAGTGTAACTGAGGTACAGTACTGCATTGTAGCATTGACGTCAGTGGAGAAGAATCTGCACCTACCTGCTCTGTGGCCCCACCTGGCTCCTGCAGGAAGTGGAGGTGGAGCAACATGGAGAATAATGAAGATTAAATTTTGCCACCCAGGGAGCAGCTGTTGGGGGTTAACTGCCTTGCTCTGTAAATTTCTTAAGCTTAGATTTATTTTAAATTGCTAAATTTTAACTAGACCATTCAGTTCTTATTTACAATGACAGCCTACACCAGCCAAACAAGGACAATGCTGGGCCAATTGTACAAAGAAAAAAACAACCATTCTTTGTATTATTTTTTGTACCATCTTTGAAAATGTAAGAGAAAGGCCATAATGTATTATTCCAGCCCAGGTGCAATTTGGATTTTGGCCACTAGATGGCATCAGTGTATGTGAAACGTTTTAGACTGATCCAATGAACCATTGGATTTCAGTTCAAAATGTTGTTTCAAGACTTCCCAAATGTGCCTAGTTTGTTTATTAATAACTTTTCATGTTCAAAATTGTGCGCTCTCCTCAAACAATAGCATCATATTCTTTCATTGCAATAGCTACTATAAATTGGATAGTGCAGTTAGATGAACAAGAATTGAACCTGTTTGGCTTTCTGGCAATATTGGATATGTCTATGTCCTGGGAAATGTTCTTGTTACTTACAACCTCATGCTAATTGCATTAGCCTACGTTAGCGCAACCGTCCAGAATCGACCTATTAAGCATCTCTAAAAATGTTGAATTAAAAGAAAATCTATTATGAAACAAAAAATAATGGAAATGGTTCTGCTCCCATTTCCATCTCAACCACTTTGAGTCAGTGTATGTGATCTCCGACAGCAGAAGGTCAATCAATTAACGGTAAATCATTGAATTCCATATTTTTGAGAAATTCTTGGTTTCTTTTTAAAAATTTAGGACCATAGGGTTTTTGAGCTTTCCAGGTTCCCCCAGCTAGAGATGGCAGGATCTGGCGGAAGTCACTAAATGTTTGTAATGTCTTCATTTGAATTGCAATTCTGTTATTAAACATCATAATTGGATTTCTGATTACCTCTGAGATTAACATTGCCACTAAAGCAGTTGCAAGAAATGCATTATGCATATAATAAAAAAGGCTTACTTGATCTCCATTGATGAAGTAAATGAGAAACCGTCGGATGTCTAGTGACGTTGGAAACTTATTACATAATGTACTATATGACATTTTTTCTTCAGGAATTGTAATGTCAGTCACTTTAATAACATTGCCGTCCTCAATAAAGTGATTCATTCTGAACACAGGTGTACAGTAGAGGTCATTCCTGTCCATTAAACAAATAAACTGTCCTGCTATAATGTATGTATGATTTGCTCCATTTTTGTGAATGGTTCTATATTTCATAGTGTGAAGCAATGCTACATAATAAGAATATTTCCTTTTGGGGTAAATTGGAAATGTACAAATTTCTTCAAGAATGAATTTATCAACCTTCGACAGTATCGTCTGCTTCCTTTTTGGGTCCCTACCATACTTGTAATAGAGATATTTGGTCTGGTCTTCAGATGACTTCAAAGGCACGTATTCAATGAGGTTTGCTTTTGCTATCCTGTTAGAATTCTCAAAAATTTTAAATATAGCCATACTGTGCATTTTAAAATTTAATTTTATAACAAGATTATTACAACTATAAACTTGAATTGTTTTATTAGTAGTATTTTGCTTATATAGCTCTGTGTGATCTTGTACTTCGCTAGAATCAAACTCTTGATAAAAAGTTAAAGTTTTAAAAGTATCATCCTCAACTGATGGTAGTATAATTTTTTCGATTAACTTACAGCATTCTTCTGTTGAGAAGTTCTTGAAGGTAGAATATTCATTAGAATTTGAAGATTTATCAGGATAAAGTTTATTTATATTACCTGTTAATTGGCATACGTCTATGCCAATTTTCTCATTTTCATATCCATTATTCTGGGGGGAATAAAGAACAGATTTAGATTAACCTTGTTTTCACATTAAACTAACATGAAGAGAAAGTCACATGTTTTTTTCATCTTCCTATACGGTCATATAATGAAAAACACAAGCAGTATCTTTAACATCACTACTTCTAATGGGCCAGACAACAGTAAAGGATGTTCGTAATATTTTGATTAACAGACTATTGTAATTAACATATACTGTACATGTAGGTTGACGTCATTTTCTTTACCTGTTTAGAAAACATTAATAAAAAATGCAAAAAGTACTACTCTTACCTCCATGCTGCTCCACCTTGCTCACTTCGAGAATTGGAAAAGGAGTGGTGTTGGTTATTTATCAGGTGATCAAATTGGGCGTGGCTGCATAGTGAGCTTTAGTTTTCTGGGACGTTCTAGTAGTAGAGAGCACTTGCTGGAAGATCTGTATCCACTGACAAACACATGAAGAAGTTTTACTCACACTAAGAATATGGAGGACAATGAACATTGATATGAACAATGGATATTGATTTTAAAAGAGGAGAAAAAAACAAGAAATGAATTGGTACTGAAATTGATTAAATTAATAATGAAATGTTAGATGTGAATGTTAATATGTGACTGAAGTAATATAGTGAAATGGTTGAAGTTAGTCTGTTTTGAGGTTAATTAGAACAAGGTTTATTGGGTTTGAAAGATAAGGCCTTTGGGCCTCTAGGGGAAAATCAATAGCCTGCACCTGTTACTATTTGAACTAACATCTGCACCTCACTTTACTTTTTGCATTTCTACTTTCTCAAGCCTGAGATGAGAATGCATTTGTGGTTTAGAAAGCCTAGGGCGGGGATGGGCAACTTTTGTAGGCCCACGGACCAATTAAAAAAATATACATATTAGGAACTCAGTCAATGTCTTAGCTTACTGTTGAGAGTTAGAATAATATAATACAATTTCGAAATTTGGTTGTGCATCAGCAGTCACTCAATAAGCCCATGTCAGCAAAACATTTTTTAGATTGGTAAATTAATCTAGCGGCCAGCAATCTAAATTTGTAGTAAGCATGGTCAAATTACCGACTGGGGTGGAGCACATTGATCATCAGTTATCATATAAAAAAACGGCAAAACATTTGCCTCCATCCTATGACAAAATGTGTAGAATTACAGAAAAATATGTGTAAAACTGCTCATTTATTTCTCTGCCCTATGGCAAAATAAGTAGAATTGCATGAAATCAGTTATAAAATAGCAAAATCTTCTCTTCGCCGCATGGCAAAATGTGTATAATAGCAAGAAACGAACGTTCCAACTTTTGTTTTCTCTTCACTGTCACGATGTGAGGGGGAGGTGCTGCTAAAATGTTTTGCTCACAAGTGAGGGGGGGGGGTCTCGATGTGGGCACGCAGACACACAAGCCACTGCAACCCCTCATGATGATTTCCGGGGAGCTAGACAAATGTATCATATCAATGATTTGTTTGCTTATCGTAATTGGTTTTGTGATTTTTGATTTATTGCATTAATTGATTTAGCTGGTGATTTTATGCCTGTTTCTGGAATTTTGAATGAACTCGCTATACTGTCATCAAAGAGTCATACAAGTGCATGTAGTTTTACTCTGGGAAATCAAATTGACTTGATTTATTGAGGATTTTTTGCCTCCCCTTCTCTCCAGCTCTCTCCCCCTTCTCTCCAGCTCTCTCCCCCTTCTCTCCCCTTCTCTACCCTTCTCTCCCCCTCTCTCCTCCCACTCTCTCTTCCCCTTCGCTCCTCCTCTCTCCTACCCCTTCGCTCCCCCTCTCTCCTCCCCCTTCTCTCCCACTCCCTCTCCCCTTCTCAACGTCTTGTCTTTGGCATTAGCTTAGCTGAGTTTGGCACTGGCTTTGATACCACTTTAATTCAACTGCATGAATGACTAATAGTTCCTAAGAAGTTTCTGGGAAAACAAGATAAACCTGATTGTAGATTTCTCACCTGGATGAGTGGAGGCTTGTCTGAATGAATAGAAGATCAGCCAATCTCTGGTATTTGTGCTATCTGTGTAATACTACAGAGTTTTTCTCTGTAACAGGCCTATAGTGAAAATAATAATGATGGAGGTGGTGGGGGGGGGGGTAGAAAGCATCTGCAGAGGGCAGGGATCTTCCCTGGAGCTGAAAAAACATAACACCACTGTGGCTAATTTGGTAGAGCATGGTGTTTGCAACGCCAGGGTTGTGGGTTTGATTCCCACGGGGAGAGGAGGGGAGGGGAATCCACTGCGATTAACTAAGTGCCTCTTCAGAGCAAGGCATCTATATCCTGTGAGATGTATAGTCAATAAAAGCTAAATCTGAAGATAAACACATAAAATGGAATGTTCCACTTTCAATATTCTGCCTCGGCAGTTACATGCTTCATTATCAACACCTATTCATTCATTTCTTCATGCAACAAACCTAAAAGTGGTTAAAGGTCTGTTTAGTGTAAACAGTTTCATATGTGAATGTAAATAAATAGCTTTTTATTTACTTAAAAAGTCACTCGTCTCCTTTTCACCTGATGTAACACCTGATTTACTTAACAAGAGGCACATCTCAACAGGTGGTCCAGATATGTCATGACATGGCACAAGTGAGGGCCTTACTCTTTTGTGCTCAATTCTTCCTCTTATTGGTTCTGAAGAAATATGACATCACAGATTCCCATCAGATCAACACCTTGAATGCCTAAAAAGTTGTCTAAAAAAGAGTATTTTGTTGAAGAAAAATGACCCTTCAGTTGTGTGTACTTTACTGTATTTATAGTTGGGATGTCGCTGTTGCTTCCAGACAGGCTGAACACCTTCTTCGCTCGTTTTGAGGATAATACAGTGTCACCAACACGGCCCGCAATCATGGACTATAGGCTCTCCTCCTCCGTGGCCGACGTGAGTAAGACATTTAAGCGTGTTAACCCTCGCAAGGCTGCCGGTCCAGATGGTATCCCTAGCCGCGTCCTCAGAGCATGCGCAGACTAGCTGGCTGGTGTGTTTACAGATATATTCAATCTCTCCCTATCCCAGTCTGTTGTCCCCACATGCTTCAAGATAGTCACCATTGTCCCTGTACCTAAGAAAGCAAAGGTAAATGAACTAAATGACTATCACCCCGTAGCACTAACCTCTGTCATCATGAAGTGCTTTGAGAGACTAGTCAAGGATCATATCACTTCCACTTTACCTGCCACCCTAGACCAACTTCAATTTGCTTACCGCGCCAATAGATCCGCAGACGATGCAATCGCCACCACCCTGCCCTGTCCCATCTGGACAAGAGGAATACCTATGTTAGAATGCTGTTCAGCATTTAACACCATAGTACCCTCCAAGCTCATCATCAAGCTTGAGGCCCTGAGTCTGAACCCCTCCCTGTGCAATTGGGTCCTGGACTTCTTGACGTGTCGCCCCCAGGTGGTGAAGGTAGGAAACAACACCTCTTTCGCTGACCCTCAACACTGGGGTGCCACAAGGGTACGTGCTCAGCCCCCTCCTGTACTCCCTTTTCACCCATGACTGCACTCCAACTCAAGCATCAAGTTTGCAGACGACACAACAGTAGTAGGCTTGATTACCAACAATGATGAGACGGCCCAGAGGGAGTAGGTGAGGGCTCTGGGAGTGTGGTGCCAGGGAAATAACCTCTCACTCAACGTCATCAAAACTAAGGAGATGATCGTGGACTTCAGGAAACAGCAGAGGGAGCACGCCCCTATCCACATTGATGAGACCGCAGTGGAGAAGTTGGAAGCTTCAAGTTCCTCGGTGTACACATCACTGACAAACTGAAATGGTCCACCCACACAGGCAGTGTGGTGAAGAAGGCGCAACAGCGCCTCTTCAATCTCAGGAGGCCAAAGAAATTTGGCTTAACACCTAAAACCCTCACTAACCTTTACAGATGCATAATCAAGTACATCCTGTCGTGCTGTATCACCACCTGGTACGGCAACTGCATCACCCAGAACCGCAAGGCTCTCCAGACGGTGGTGCAGTCTGCATAACGCATCACCGGGGGCAAACTACCTGCCCTCCAGGACACCTACAACACCCGATGTCACAGGAAGGCAAAAAAGATCATCAAGGACAACAACCACGAGCCACTGTATGTTCACCCCACGTCCATCCAGAAGGCGAGATCAGTACAGGTGCATTAAAGCTGGGACAGAGAGATTGAAAAACAGCTTCTATCAGCTTCTATTCAGACACCACTAGCACAGAGAGGAAGCTGCCTACCTACAGACTTGATACCATTGGACAATTTAATAAATGTAACACTAGTCACTTAAATAAGTCGCATTACTCATCTCATATGTATATCATGTATCATTCACTATCTATTCTTTACTATCTATTGCATCTTAGCCGCTCTGTCACTGCTCAACCAATTATTTGATACTTATACATTCTTATCCCATTCCTTTACTAGATTGTGTGTATTTGGTTTTGTTGTGGAATTTGTTAGATATTAGGTTTTTTGTGGAATTGTTAGATATTACCTGTTAGATGCTGCTGCACTGTCTGGTCTAGAAGCATAAGCATTTCGCTACACTCGCAATAACATCTGCTAACCATGCGTATGTGGCCAATACAATTTGATTTGAACAGTGCATCCCACTTATAAAGCAGCTGCTTCGTCTTGATGCTCTTCTTTATCAAAAGCTTACATGACGCTTTTCCATTTCAAACAAGCGCGCTCTTCCAACCACCATCCACCGTCTCGCTTCATGCACTTCCTCACTCCTTGCTCCGTGAGGTAGCTCCTGTTATAGTATAGAGACAGACTGAAAGTGTCCTTTCTAGATTGGCCTATGGGGTGTCTAACAGAGCCACGAAACCGAGACAGAACCAACCAGCGGCCAGAAATATATTACACCCATAGTGATAAGACTTACCATAGAGAATCAATAGGAAAAGTTAAGGAGTTAAGTTTCATTATATCAGGCTCCTGCCATGCGCGCATGTTCGAATCCTGCAGCCAACGGTTTAGTTTTTTGTCAGCTCCTGTCAAAGGCACCTCAAATTGCATGTGAATCACTTTTACCACATGAGGGCGCCCTCCACTTTCACGTATCAGTTATGTACAAAACATTATGAACACCTTCCTAATATTGAGTTCCACCTCCCTTTTTTGCCTTCAGAACAGCCTCAATTAGTCAGGGCATGGACTCTACAAGGTGTCGAAAGCATTCCAGAGGGATGCTGGCCCATGTTGACTACAATGCTTCCCACAGTTGCCTCAAGTTAGCTGGATGTCCTTTGGGTGGTGGACCATTCTTGATACACAGGGGAATCTGCTGAGTGTGAAAAACCCAGCAGCGTTGCAGTTCTTGACACAAACCAGTGCGCCTGGCACCTGCTACCATACCTCGTTCAAAGGCACTTAAATATATTTTGTCTTGCCCATTCACCCTCTTAATATCACACATACACAATCCATGTCTCAATTGTCTCATGGCTTAAAAATACTGATTTAACCTGTCTCCTCCCCTTCATCTACACTGCTTGAAGTGGATTTAAACAGTTGTAATGCAGTAACATTATGCCATAATCCAGTCTGTGTAGTCATACTGTGGGATTCAAGTTCCATGTTTTACAGTAGCCAGATGGTGGAAGGGATACCAGCTGATGGTTCATTCATAGGCCAGCTTACCAATGAATACCAGGACCTCTTCCAAGGTAACGGAAAACTCAGACTTTCAAGTGAAGCTGCACATTGATGACACAGTGCAACCAACAGTACGACCACAGAGCAGGATTCCTTTTCACATGAGAGAAAAAGTACAACAGGAGCTTGACACACTAAAAAACCAAGACATCATCGGAAAAAATCAGCGGGCCAACGCCATGAGACCCCAATAGTGGTCACACCAAAACCCAAGACGCCTGATAAAGGTTGTCTGTGTCGACATGCGCCTTCCTAACACAGCAATTCAACATGAACAACACATCACACCAACGGTTGACAACCTCATCCATGATCTGAATGGAGAAGTGGTGTTTTCCAAGCTAGATCTTAATGCTGGATACCACCAGCTTGAGTTACATCCAGACTCAAATGACATCACAACCTTCACTACACATACTGGCCTATTGAGATACACCAGACTGAACTCTGGCATAAATACAGCTGCCGAGGTGTTTCAAAATGCAATACAGCAAATGTTGCATGGCATTGCCAACGTGAGAAACATGAGCGATCACATCCTAGTCTACGGTAGATCTCAGGATGAACACAACGCAAGTCTCAAAGCTAAGTTTCAGAGATTGAGAAAGAAAAATCTTACGCTGAACAAAGAAAAATGTGAATACAGCAAAACAACACGAGTTTTACGGCTATGTTTTCTCAGAGGAAGGCATTTCGGCGGATCCAAAGAAAATCAAAGCCATACAGAATCTGCCAGCACCTCAAAATGCCTACGAAGTTATCAGTCTACTTGGCATGATACAATACTGCTCATGGTTCATACCAGACTTTGCAACAACCACACAGCCTCTTCTTGAGCTCACAAGAAAACATCACACCTGGTCATATGGACTGGTGTGCTGAGAGTCATCTGTGTGGTGGTCTCGGGAGGCCATTACTGTGAGTAAAAGATGTCGAAAATACATATTTTGGTTGAAAAGACGTTTAAAATCGCTTAAGAATCCGCCCCTTTTCACCGAAAATGACATACCCAAATTAAACTGCATATTCTTGATACCATTTGAAAGGAAACACTTTGTAGGTTGTGGAAATGTGAAATTAATGTAGGAGAATATAACACATTAGATCTAGTAAAAGACAATACAAAGAAAAAAAAACATTTTTTTGTATTTTTTTTTGTACCATCATATTTGAAATGCAAGAGAAAGGCCATAATGTATTATTCTTGCCAAGGCAAAATTTAGATTTTGGCCACTAGATGGCAGCAGTGTATGTGCAAAGTTTTAGACTGATCCAATGAAACATTGCATTTCTGATTTAAAAATGTGCCAAGACTGACCAAATGTGCCGAATTGGATTATTAATACATTTTCAAGTTCATAACTGTGCACTCTCCTCAAACAATAGCATGGTATTCTTTCACTGTAATAGCTACTGTAAATTGAACAGTGCAGTTAGAGTAACAAGAATTAAAGCTTTCTGCCAATATCAGATATATCTATGTCCTGGGAAATGTTCTTGTTACTTACAACCTTAACTCAACCGTCCCACGGGTGGGACACCGATCTGTAGAGATCCTTAAGAGGTTTTAAATACGTTCATTTTGCTCACTGGGATTCTTCAAAATCATGTGTCCTTGAACGTGTGCAAAGCCTGGGCGTCCAAGGCTGCCTCTGTAGAGCCCGGGTCGGTGGTGATCATGGGTCAGTGCGGATTCACGGGTCAGTGCGGATGTATATTCTAGTTTATTTGATTTGATTCACATTGCGGTTGCCACAGGATGCTGGATGGTACTTCCTGAAAGAGAAGATTCAGAAGGTGGTTGGTTAGGTTAGCAATGCAGCTGAACACATTGTCTGAAAAGTGATGTACTGTATACCGAGTGCTGTACAGGACTTACAACACATTCAGATAGTACCGAAGCTTTGTGACGTGAAGATATGGCTGTTACTGCAGTGGTGTAGAGACTGCATTGTTGGGTCTGGTGGACTGACAGAGTTGGCAGGAGAAGATGGAGGAGCCTGGAGGTTAAAACATAATGAATAAAAAATTATAAAAAATTACCAACTGTTAAAGTCTAAGATATATGTCAGGAACCTTTTGACAGCTTGTTATGATAAAAAGGATTTACAACAGGTAAAACTGTACAGCTGGATTAGACTGAAGATAAGTGTGGTTCACAACAATGCAATGTGTAAAGCAGTTGTGTTCCTTGTTGGCAGTGAAAGCTGGCACACAGATCACCCCAATTATAACACCCACAGAACATTCTTCTCTTTTTAACAAGTTCCTCTAGATCTGCATTCAGTGTAACTGAGGTGCAGTATCACA
Organism: Salmo trutta; assembly: GCF_901001165.1. Lineage (NCBI taxonomy): Eukaryota > Metazoa > Chordata > Actinopteri > Salmoniformes > Salmonidae > Salmo > Salmo trutta. The sequence continues at coordinate 8,481,129 of NC_042995.1, read as the reverse complement.
TTGTAGCGTTGATGTCAGTGGAGAAGAATCTGCACCTACCTGCTCTGTGGCCCCACCTGGCACCTCCAGGAAGTGGAGGTGGAGCAACATGGGGAATAATGAAGATGGATTTTTGCCACCCAGGGAGCAGTTGTTGGGGGTTAACTGCATTGCTCTGTACATTTCTTAGCCTTAAGATTAAGCTATTTAAAATAAGTCTAACTAGACAATTTCGTTAAGAACAAATTCTTATTTACAATGACAGCCTACACCAGCCAAACCAGGACAACGCTGGGCCAATTGTACAAAGAAAAAAACAACCGTTCTTTTGTATTATTTTTTGTACCGTCATCTTTGAAAATGCAAGAGAAACAGAATAATGTATTATTCCAGCCCAGGTGCAATTTAGATTTCGGCCACTAGATGACATTAGTGTATGTGCAAAGTTTTAGACTGATCCAATGAACCATTGCATTTCTGTTCAAAATTTTGTGTCAAGACTGCCCAAATGTGCCTAATTTGTTCATTAATAACTTTTCATGTTCAAAATTGTGCGCTCTCCTCAAACAATAGCATGGTATTCTTTCACTGTAATAGCTACTGTAAATTGGACAGTGCAGTTAGATTAACAAGATTTTAAGCTTTCTGCCAATATCAGATATGTCTATGTCCTGGGAAATGTTCTTGTTACTTACAACCTGATGCTAATCACATTAGCACACATTAGCTCAACCGTCCCGCGGGTGGGACACCGATCTATAGAGATCCTTAATAGGTTGAAGACCCCTTCGAGACAGGATCCCGTTAACGGGATTGATTTTGACAACAGCCAGTGGAAAAAGAGAGCGCCAAATTCAAAACAGCTAAAATCTCATAATTCCATTTTCTCAAACAATCAACTATTTTACACCATTTTAAAGATAAAACTCTCGTTAATCCAACCACATTGTCCGATTTCAAAAAGGCTTTACGGCGAAAGCATAAAATTAGATTATGTTAGGAAATAAACTTCACAAAAAAAAAACGCACAGCCATCTTCCAAGCAACTAGATGCATCACAAAAAACAAAAATACAGCTAAAATATTCACTAACCTTTGATGATCTTCATCAGGTGGCACTCATAGGACTTCATGTTACACAATACATGTATGTTTTGCTCGATAAAGTTCATATTTATATCCAAAAACACCATTTTACATTGGCGCATAATGTTCAGAAATGTTTTCCCTCCAAACCTAGTTGTGAATGAGCAATGAGCACACCTATTACAGAAATACTCATCATAAACTTTGATCAATATACAAGTGTTATGCACAGAATTATAGATAGACTTCTCCTAAATGCTACCGCTTTGTCAGATTTCAAAAAAGGTTCACGGCGAAAGCACAATTTGCAATAATCTGAGTACAGCCCAGAAGACCCAACAACTAGCAAACAGAAACCCGCCATCTTGGAGTCAATAAAACTAAGAAATTACATTATAAATATTCACTTACCTTTGATTAGGTAAGTGAAGGCACTCCCAGGAACCCCAGGAACTCCAGCTCCACAATAAATGTTCGATAAAGTTCATATTTATGTCCAAATACATCCATTTTGTTCGCGCGTTAGGTTCACTATCAAACCCACAACGCGCGTGCTTACTTAGTCCAGACAAAAAGTCTAAAAAGTTATACTACAGTTTGTAGAAACATGTCAAACGATGTATAGAATCAATCTTTAGGTTGTTTTTAACATATATCTTCAATAAAATTCCAACCGGACCTATCCGTTCTCTTTAGGAGTGAATATGAACTCAGCTCGCTCCCAAGTCCTTGCGCATGACTGTGCCCATGCCTTATAATGGGACACCTACTTCCTTGGGCTGTTATTCCCATCAAATTCACCATAGAATCCTCAAACAAGGTTCTAAAGACTGTTGACATCTAGTGGAAGCTTTAGGAAGTGCAAAATGAACCCTAAGTCACTGTACACTGTAAAGGCAATCACTTGAAAAAACTACAACCTCAGATTTCCCATTTCCTGGTTGGATTTTTCTCAGGTTTTTGCCTGCCATATGAGTTCTGTTATACTCACAGACATCATTCAAACAGTTTTAGAAACTTAAGAGTGTATTCTATCCAAATCTACTAATAATATGCATATATTAGCTTCTGGGCCTGAGTAGCAGGCAGTTTACTCTGGGCACGCTTTTCATCCGAACGTGAAAATACTGCCCCCTATCCCAATGAAGTTTAAAATAAGTTAAGAAGACCAGTTCAATCTCCAGCATCTCACCCCTCTCTTCAAACAGGAATAACAACATAGTGTTGAATAACCACTTGAGTAAGAGGACACAATGCAAGAAATCCAAATGTTTTGGTGGTATCAATGCGAACATTGTTGGCATGTTTGTACCGTTAGTGTCACCTGCTTCCTTAATAAGTCCAAATCCTCAGACACCTGCACAGACACACAGACACACGCTTTGGTACCATGCCAGCTTAGTAGGGGGAACCGGAGAAAAGGGGGAACCAGGAGAAGAAGATGTCAGAGAAAGCTTCGGTGACACTGAAGAATCCGTAGACCACCCAGTAGGTCAGCCACTGAGTGTCATCCTCTTTCTTCTTACTCTCTATGGCCTTGGTTCTGATTAGATAACAGGACAGGTGATTAATTATTAATGAATGGATAAAATATACTTGTTAGTTACATGTTTAGGCCCTCTTTACTTACGAGAGGTACGCTGGGGACAAAGCCAATCAGGTTACAGAGGAGAGAGTCTCTGTAGCACCACAGATACAGACAGATCAGAGTGACCACACCTAGAGATCAAACTCAATCTGCAGACATGTCAGACCATCCTCATATCATGATCTATCTCTCTCTCTCTCTGTCAAAATGTGAAATGATACAGTATGCATTCAAATCATTTCAACTACAACATCAACCTCCAGGATCTCTCCCCTGTCTTCAAACATGAATAACAACATAGTGTTTAATGACCAATTGAGTAACTGGACATGTTGCAGGAAATCAGTGTTTTGTGGTACACACACACACACACACACACACACACACACACACACACACACACACACACACACATTGTCTTACTCTCTATAGCCTTGATCCTGATTGGATAACAGGCTAGGTGATGAGTGAATGGATTAATTAATGTTATGCTTTTAGGCCCTTTTTTACTTACGAGAGGTATGCTGGCAAGACACACACACACACACTCAAACTTTGGAATCTAAACGTAAGGCAGTTTTAGCTATTAAAGGTTATTACTGTTTTATTAGACAACTGTTTTTTTAACCGATGTCTGATTTCAGGGATAAAGCTCAGCCCTGTTCACAAACATGGAAATATAGCTAAAATATGTATGTACATGATATGAATTCCAGTTGTCATGTTCCTTTAGGGACCCTTAGTGGTGAGACAATGTATATTGACCCTAGGCTTCAATCTTTCTTTCTTTATTTTGTGCTGGCTGAGTGAAGTTAAATAAATAATATAATATTCCTATTTCTACTTTTACCGATACACTTTCTACAGCAAGTCATTACAATGAAAATTCGAGTATGTTATAATAGACACATTTGGTGGTCAGGGAAGTCAGAATATAGAAGTTTAGACCTCATGTAGTCCTTACAGATTTAGACCTTGTGTTTTTCCTACGGAGTCAGGATGGCCGAGCGATCTAAGGTGCTGAGTTAAGGTTGTAGTCTCCCCTGGGGATGTGGGTTCAAATCCAACGTCTGACTATATTTAGCGCCCATCTGTCACAGGGAAGTCATTACGAATTATGCTGCTTTGGTGTAATACATCACATGTTGATAAAATTGTTTGCTAAATCGATCAATGTAATGTAGTGAACTTCATATTGCACTTGATAGTATGGCAAATACCTAAATAACATTTTTTTTAAACGGTTAATTAAATGAATTAAACCCCTTATTATAGTATAAATTAAAAAATGTATCATAGTCTAAATGAGAAGTTATTCAAATAGTTGAATTAGCCAAAAATGAATACTACTGTAGTCTAGATGGAGGACACGCATATCATTAGCACAGTAGTTGCGTGGCTGAGTGGTTAAGGTGATGGACTAGAAAACCATTGGGCTTTATGAACACCTTCCGAATATTGAGTTGAGACTGGACTCAGAACAGCCTCAATTAGTCAGGGCACGGACTACAAGTTGTCGAAAGCATTCCAGACGGATGCTGGCCCTTGTTGACTACAATGCTTGCCACAGTTGTGTCAAGTTGGCTGGATGTCCTTTGAGTAGTGGGCCTTTCTTGATACACACAGGAAACTGATGTGTGAAAAACACTGCAGCGTTGCAGTTCTTGACACAAACTGGTGCTCCTGGCACCTACTACCAAACCCTGTTCAAAGGCACTTAAATCTGTCTTGCCCATTCACCCTCTGAATGGCACACATACACAATCCATGTCTCAAGGCTTAAAAATCTATCTTTAACCTGTCTCCTCTCCTTCATCTACACTGATTGAAATGGATTTAACCAGTGACATCAATAAGGGATCATAGCTTTCCCCTGGATTCACCTGGACAGTCTATGTCATGAAAAGAGCTGCCGTCCTTAATATGTTGTACACTCTTTATGTCTCTGGTGTGGTATATGTGAGGTATCACCTGTATTCATTTGAGTAACTCTATGCCAGTGAAAGGTTCAAGGCATAGCCCATTCTCAAATCAGATTCATTTGGCTTCAAAATGTATTGATTTAAAGGCATAGTATGTGATTTGGTAATATGACGGTTGATATTGGGGAAATATTATGTCACCTATAGGTACAGAATAATAATTTGTGTATGTGTGTGTAGATGTGTTATGGCTTCTTCTTTGCATCTTCACATTTGAATTAAAGAGTAGGCATTAATTGGAGAAGATATCATGTACAGTAGCATATTCTACAGTACACACATAGAGGAAATTTAGTCCAGAATCACTTATTAAATATTTCAACTGGGATAGTAATGTGTTCTCTTACTCTTCCTGTCACGCCCTGATCTGTTTCACCTGTCCTTGTGATTGTCTCCACTCCCTCCAGGTGTCGCTGAATTCCCCCAGTGTATTTATCCCTGTGTTTCCTGTCTCTATGTGCCAGTTCGTCTTGTATGTTCCAAGTCAACCAGCGTTTTTTCCCGAACTCCTGCCATTGCTATTCTCCTTTTTCTAGTCTTCCTGGTTTTGACCCTTGCCTGTTCTGGACTCTGTACTTGCCTGCCTGACCATTCTGCCTGCCTTGACCACGAGCTTTTCTGCCACTCTGTACCTCCTGGACTCTGATCTGGTTTTGACCTTTTGCCTGTCCACAACCATTCTCTTGTTTACTCCTTTTGGATTAATAAACATTGTAAGACTCCAACCATCTGCCTCCTGGGTCTCGCCTTGTGTCATGATACTTTCTCTCTCTTTCCCTCTCCCCCCCCCCTCTCTCTCTCTCTCTCTCTCTCCCTCTCAAATCACATTTTATTTGTCACATGTGCCACATATAACAGGTCAAATCAAATCAAATGTATTGGTCACATACATATGTTTAGCAGATGTTATTGCGGGTGTTGTGAAATGATTGTGTTTCTTGCTCCAACAGTGCAGTGATATCTAAGATGTAATATCTAACAATTCCGCAACAATACACACAATGTCTGAGCGGCATAGACTACAATAGAATACAGTATATACATATGAGTATTTTTTTTAACTTTTATGTAACTAGGCAAGTCAGTTGAGAAAAAATTATTGTTTTCAATGAGGGCCTAGGAACAGTGGGTCAACTGCCTTGTTCAGGGGCACAACGACAGATTTGTACTTTGTCAGCTCGGGTTATTATATCAGAGATTTGATCTTGCAACCTTTCGGTTACTAGTCCAATGCTCTAACCAGTAGGCTACCTGCTGCCCCAGGAGGTATCAGTAATGCAAAATATGTACACATTATAAAGTGACTAGTGTTCTATTATTAAAGTGGCCAGTGGTTACAAGTCTATGTATATAGGGCAGCAGCCTCTAAGGTGCTAGTGATGGCCTTGAGATAGAAGCTGTTTTTCAGTCTCTCAGTCCCAGCTTTGATACACCTGCACTGACCTTGCCTTCTGGATGATAGCGGGGTGAACAGGTAGTGGCTCTGGTGGTTGTTGTCCTTAATTATCTTGTTGGACTTCCTGTGACATCATGTGCTGTAGGAGTCCTGGAGGGCAGGTAGTTTCCCCCCGGTGATGCGTTGGGCAGACCGCACCACCCTCTGGAGGGCCCTGCGGTTGCGGGCAGTGCAGTTGTCGTACCAAGCGGTGATACAGCCCGACAGGATGCTCTCCATTGTGCATCTGTAAAAGTTTGGGAGGGTTTTAGGTGCCAAGCCAAATTTCTTCAGCCTCAAGAGGTTGAAGAGGCGCAGTTGGGTGGACCATTTCAGTTGATCAGTGATGTGTACGCCGAGGAACTTGAAGCTTTCCTTCTTCTTCACTGCGGTCCCGTCTATGTGGATAGGGGGGTGCTCCCTCTGCTGTTTCCTGAAGTCCACGATCAGCTCCTTTGTTTTGTTGATGTTGAGTGAGAGGTTATTTTCCTGGCACCACACTCCCAGGGCCCTCACCTCCTCCCTGTAGGCTGTCTCGTGTAGACCTTACCGTGAAATGCTTACTTACAAGCCCTTAACCAACAATGCATTTCAAGAAATAGAGTTAAGGGGAAAAAAATCTAAATAAACTCAAGTAAAATATAAAATAAAAAGTAACACAATAAAATAACAATAACGAGGCTATATACAGGGGGTACCAGTACTGAGTCAATGTGCGAGGGTACAGGTTAGTTGAGGTAAATTGTACAAGTAGGTTGGGGTCAATGTAAGTAGTCCAGGTGGATATTTGATTAATTGTTCAGCAGTCTTATGGCTTGGGGGTAGAAGCTGTTAAGGAACCTTTTGGATCTAGACTTGGCGCACCGGTACCGCTTGCCGTGCGGTAGCAGAGAGAACAGTCTATGACTCTCTCCCCCTTCACTCCCTCTCTCTCTCCCGTGTCTCTGTCTCATCCACTTTCTCTCTCTCTCTTTCTCTTTCTATGTGAAGGTCTGTTGTCGTTGCACTCTAGGGGAAACAGGGCGTGACATGCTTAGGTGATTCCATGGAAGAGACTAGATGAAGAAAACAACAATTATATCACAGGAAAACAAACACGCACACATGCCTGCAGACATATCTCAACACCACACACATACACACACAAACTTGTTGTTGTTGGAAGGCAAGATGTGATAATAGCCATGCCTGTACAATGTATTGGCTTTGACATCAACTTGGCTGAGTTTGGCATTGGCTTTGATACCACTTTAATAACTCTACCTACTTGTACATAATTACCTCAATTACCTCGACACCGGTGCCCCCCACACATTGACACAGTGACACATTGACTCTGTACCACTACCCCCTGTATATAAAGCCCCGCTATTGTTATTTACTGCTGCTCTTTAATGATTTGTTATTCTTATCTCTTACTTTCTAGGGATTTTCTTAAACTGCATCGTTGGTTAAGGGCTTGTCAGTAAGCATTTCACTGTAAGGTCTACAGCTGTTGTATTCAGCGCATGTGACAATTGTTTTTGATTTGATTTGATTAAATGGTATGCATGACTAATAGTTCCTAAGAAGTTATTGGGAAGACATGATAAACCTGTCTGTAGATTTCTCACCTGGATGACTGGAGGCTTCTCTGGATGAATTCCAGGGGTTTCCATTCTGGGTTTTTCTTATCTGTGTAATCCTTTGTGCACTTTTATTCATGACAGTTTAACAGACAGTTCCAGAGTATTTGTCTGTAATCATTTTAATGTGATAACTTAATTTATATATTTTTTTTATATAAATGTTGGATTTTATTAATGTTCAATTAACATGTCTTATTTTGGTATAGTGATACCGAAAGAGCACAATTCTTTAGTTTCTCTGCATTTGTTGTTTTGGCTTAATCCTTATAATCCTGATCTCCGACCAAAACAGTTCCAGAGTATTTCTCTGTTATAGTGACAGGACACGACAACACACCTCTACGCTGTTCTATTCTCAGGAAACATTTCTACTCTGTTCTATTCTCAGGAAACATCTCTACTCTGTTCTATTCTCAGGAAACATTTCTACTCTGTTCTCTTCTCAGGAAACATTTCTACTCTGTTCTATTCTCAGGAAACATTTCTACTCTGTTCTATTCTCAGGAAACATTTCTACCCTGTTCTATTCTCAGGAAACATCTCTACTCTGTTCTCTTCTCAGGAAACATTTCTACTCTGTTCTCTTCTCAGGAAACATTTCTACTCTGTTCTATTCTCAGGAAACATTTCTACTCTGTTCTATTCTCAGGAAACATTTCTACTCTGTTCTATTCTCAGGAAACATTTCTACCCTGTTCTATTATCAGGAAACATTTCTACTCTGTTCTATTCTCAGGAAACATCTCTACTCTGTTCTATTCTCAGGAAACATTTCTACTCTGTTCTATTCTCAGGAAACATTTCTACTCTGTTCTATTCTCAGGAAACATTTCTACCCTGTTCTATTCTCAGGAAACATTTCTACTCTGTTCTATTCTCAGGAAACATTTCTACCCTGTTCTATTCTCAGGAAACATTTCTACTCTGTTCTATTCTCAGGAAACATCTCTACTCTGTTCTATTCTCAGGAAACATTTCTACCCTGTTCTATTCTCAGGAAACATTTCTACTCTGTTCTATTCTCAGGAAACATCTCTACTCTGTTCTATTCTCAGGAAACATTTCTACTCTGTTCTATTCTCAGGAAACATTTCTACTCTGTTCTATTCTCAGGAAACATTTCTACTCTGTTCTATTCTCAGGAAACATTTCTACCCTGTTCTATTCTCAGGAAACATTTCTACTCTGTTCTATTCTCAGGAAACATTTCAACTCTGTTCTATTCTCAGGAAACATTTCTACCCTGTTCTATTCTCAGGAAACATTTCTACTTTGTTCTCTTCTCAGGAAACATTTCTACTCTGTTCTATTCTCAGGAAACATTTCTACTTTGTTCTCTTCTCAGGAAACATTTCTACTCTGTTCTATTCTCAGGAAACATTTCTACTCTGTTCTCTTCTCAGGAAACATTTCTACTCTGTTCTCTTCTCAGGAAACATTTCTACTTTGTTCTATTCACATGAATCATCTTTGTTTTGTTATATTCTTAGGAATCATTTCTACTCTGTTCTATTTAATCATTTCTACCCTATTGAATCATTTATATTCTGTTCTGTTGAAACATGCCCATTCTGTTATATTCTAATGACAACATCTCTACTCTGTTCTATTCTCAGGAATAATCTATTTTATATTCTACTGAAACATGTCCATTCTGTTATATTCTAATGACAACATCTCTACTCTGTTCTATTCTCAGGAATAATCTATATTATATTCTACTGAAACATGTCCATTCTGTTATATTCTAATGACAACATCTCTACTCTGTTCTATTCTCAGGAATAATCTATATTATATTCTACTGAAACATGTCCATTCTGTTATATTCTAATGACAACATCTCTACTCTGTTCTATTCTCAGGAATAATCTATATTATATTCTACTGAAACATGTCCATTCTGTTATATTCTAATGACAACATCTCTACTCTGTTCTATTCTCAGGAATAATCTATTTTATATTCTACTGAAACATGTCCATTCTGTTATATTCTAATGACAACATCTCTACTCTGTTCTGTTCTCAGGAATAATCTATATTCTATTGCCTTGAGCTGTCTGTTATAAAACACATGGTTATTCTCAATGGGATTAAGGACAAATAAAACCAAACAAAAAAGGACTAAATGGGCCGCATTGAATGAAACTTCTCTATTCTGAACGTCTGATTAGTTCCTATACACAGCACTATGTTCATAATACATACATAATATATTCATAAAAATGATAAGTTCTAAAACATTTCAATATGAAAGCGTTGTGACCAAGTGTATGCCATCTACATGGATGTTATGTATGTACAACAAAGTTGATTGGCCCTTGTTGAACTCATGTAGTTTGATACATCGCTGGGTTTCTATTTCTAAATCCCTTTTCCAAAAAGTCCCACTTTACCTAACATCGTTACTAAACTTTAGACAAACCAGTTACCACACCCCGGTGCCAGAGATGGTTCACTTTGGAAACTCCTTTGGTCTCCACTGAGATTGAAATTATTCAAAATATCAGATTGGGCAATCCTCTGGAGTGGGCGTGGTTTACAGATTTGCCCCGCCCGCGGTGTCTTTGATTGACATAGCTCAAGAGCATCTGCAGCCAGCAAACCGTGAGTTCTCGCTCTGTCGGTTGAACCTACAGACATGGATTCGGTGCTGCTGCTGATCGTGTTCACGTTCTGCTCTACCAGCGTTGTTTAACGTCGGTCACCTCTAAGCCCAGTGACAAACGGGGATATATTGTATTTGCTCTTTTTTATATTCTCTGTCTTTCGTTCTCAGTCGCAATCTCTCCATCGCTTATCGGTGAGAAAGAGGTAGGCAGGCTCGTTTCCCCGCGGAAGAGGGCAGCCTGTAGCGGGGGCCAAGGGCATTTACTCCGTGGTCTCGTTGTCTGGATGGTTTCTGATTCTAGTGATTTTTATAACATTTCATTTGGATCATGGCGACTGATTCCCCTGCCCGGAGTCTGGATGAGATCGATCTGTCTGCTCTACGGGTAAGATAAAGCCGGGTCTACATCATGTATCTGGTTCATTATCAGAGACGGTTACTACTCTCTCTCTCTCTCTGTGTGTCTGTGTGTGTGTGTGTGTGTGTGTGTGTGTGTGTGTGTGTGTGTGAGAGAGAGAGAGAGAGATACAACGCTTCTAAAATGGGTCAAATTCCCCATCCCTCCCTACAGCCACCAACATGGCAGACTGGCCTACCGATGTTTGGGCATGAGCAAAACATATCCAGATATGGAATTGTGCAGGCCTATATAGCACTGTTCACAGCCTAATAGCAGGTGGTTATACAATGTAACACAACAGATGAACATACTCAGTGGAAAAACGGCAACCAAGTCTTTCTCTTTCTGCTGATTTACTAACGACTGACCAAGATAAACAATGGTTAGGTATGAAATGGCATGACAGCATAGCCATGTAATCTGATGTGTGTGGGGGGGGGGGGGTCTGTCTGGTCTGGCTTTTAGGTCTGAATATGTCGCTTTCATTGAGCCAGTCTGCTGTGGAATGTAGCCTACATACACACACACACAGAATGTTAATGTGGGTCTACCAAAACAGCCTGATAGCCTTCATGGGCATTTACTGTATGTATACATTAAGGCATTCATGCATACTGTGTGTGTGTGTGTGTGTGTGTGTGTGTGTGTGTGTGTGTGTGTGTGTGTGTGTGTGTGTGTGTGTGTGTGTGTGTGTGCAACAAATGTCACTCACTGTTAAACATGGGTAGAGGGATTCCTCTACACAGGATACTATTAAATAATCACTATGTATCTATTTATAGGTCATACATTGTCTATATTACATTACATTGATATATTGCATATGCCAATATGGTTATATGTTGCTATAACCATCAGTATAGATGCTAAACTATGCTAAGCTAGTAATGCTAGTGGCTAGGCTACCTGTAGACTGTGTTGTCTGTGCACTCTTAGAAAAAATGGTTCCAAATGGGTTCTGCGGCTATCCCCATAGAACCCTTTATGGTTTTTCTAAGAGTGTAGGCTACTGTGTATACACAGTACCTGACCACACACCCACACAAACAAATGCAAACAAATGCAAACGCACACACAGCATCTTGCAGAGTAGGTGTATCCATCATGCAGTGTGTGTGTGTGTGTGTGTGTGTGCGTGGTATAAGCTATGACCCACAGACAGGTACACAGACTAGTGTAAAGGATGATAGACAGTTTATTTATGTCATTCTAGAATTTCCATTACGTAACAGGACTCACGATAGTACTGTACATATAGGGAGCCATTTGACCTCCCGGGTTGCAGATTGGTAGGTGTCATGGTAAGGATGAGGGCAGAGCCAGGGTTGACATATTGGTAGAGGGCAGAGCCAGTCTATAGCTGAACTCTACAGTAGCATGTTGAGGTTGCCAGGTTGGACAGAGCAAGTCTAGAACTGAGCTGTACAGTAGCATGATTAGGTTGCCAGGTTGGGCAGAGCCAGTCTAGAACCGAGCTGTGCAGTAGCATGATTAGGTTGCCAGGTTGGGCAGAGCCTGTCTAGAGCTGAGCTGTGCAGTAGCATGATTAGGTTTCCAGGTTGGGCAGAGCCAGTCTAGAACCGAGCTGTACAGTAGCATGATTAGGTTGCCAGGTTGGGCAGAGCCAGTCTAGAACCGAGCTGTACAGTAGCATGATTAGGTTGCCAGGTTGGGCAGAGCCAGTCTAGAACCGAGCTGTGCAGTAGCATGATTAGGTTGCCAGGTTGGGCAGAGCCTGTCTAGAGCTGAGCTGTGCAGTAGCATGATTAGGTTTCCAGGTTGGGCAGAGCCAGTCTAGAACCGAGCTGTACAGTAGCATGATTAGGTTGCCAGGTTGGGCAGAGCCAGTCTAGAACCGAGCTGTACAGTAGCATGATTAGGTTGCCAGGTTGGGCAGAGCCAGTCTAGAACCGAGCTGTACAGTAGCATGATTAGGTTGCCAGGTTGTGCAGAGCCAGTCTAGAGCTGAGCTGTGCAGTGGCCTGTTCAGGTTGTGCAGAGCCGGTCTAGCTGAGATGTACCGTGGCCTGTGTGGATTACAGTTCTCCACCAGTCAGTCGCAGACATTCATCCACTGGTTAGTGGGTCACTGGCTAGACTGGGCTAGGAACCGCAGGACAGACGAGAGTGTGTGTGTGTGTGTGTGTGTTGGGAAATCCTGACTGAGAAGTGGTCAGAGAATTGGTGATACAGCACACACACACACGCACAGTCAGAAGCCAGGCAGTCAGCTGATGACATCAACAGATCAGCAGGACAGCACTGACCACACACACACATAGGTGTTGGGTGAGGAGCTGATGAATGAGAGAGACAAAGAAAAAGAGGGAACGAGGAAGGGAGAGCGAGAGAAAGAGAGAGATTGAGTGCCAGTTATGTCACAGATGACACCCTATCCTCCACTACTTTTGGCCAGATTACTAGCCGTTATAGACGACACTCTCAACCTAAACCCACCTACACCCCAGAACTGACCAACATACATATTATTCATGAACTCTCTGGGCGTGTCGCACTCAAATGTCTCCCCCTGAATGTGTCTGGGTGACCTAATTTCCCGCTGAGCCACAAGACCCCCTTATACACACTCTTTCCGTAGCCTCACACACACACACACACACAAGTCGTCGCGAGGAGCTGAACAGAGAATAAGATTCATCAGCAGAGAGAAAACATTTGTGTGAGTCATCCGGTACAGTAGAGTCCTTCTCTCATGACAGTGGTTGTTTAGATACGACCAGTTACAACGTGACTCCCATCATCCACTAACCTACTGTAATCTAATCATCTCACACACACCCCCTGAGAGCCCATTCTGTTGTATTAAATAGTCATGATAACGGACACTTTTCTATCAGTTAGCCTGAGGATATGAATGAACTGGAGCAGCAGAAACACTCTGTTTGACTCTGTACACACACACACACACACTTAGACACACTTGATCACTAACCCTTGTGTTGGCTTGTTTAGAAGAGTGAGTGTTTCTGTGTTTCTCATGGTATCACAGAAGGGAAGAAGAGATGAGGAGATGACTAGAGAGAGAACATAAAAGAGAGTAGAAGTGCCACAGTGGCCACAGTAGCCTTCCCTGTAGCTCAGTTGGTAGAGCATGGTGTTTGCAACACCAGGGTTGTGGGTTCGATTCCCACGGGGGGCCAGCACAGGAAAAAAAAAAAAAAAATGTATGAAATGTATGCATTCACTACTGTAAGTCGCTCTGGATAAGAGCGTCTGCTAAATGACGTAAATGTAAATGTGCTTAGATACTGCTGGAATGAGAGCTGGAGGGAGAGACAGATGGAAAGAGAGTAAAACCACCACAGCCAAAAGCTCAAGTCTGTTGGAATGAGAGAGCGACAGAGAGAATAAAAGAGAGTATGACAATGCCATAGCATTTCTCAGAGACGGGCTGGAATGAGAGAGAACGAGAGAACGAAACTGTGAGAGCTACATATGTCTACTCAGGCTGGCTGCAGATGAATGGAGAGAGAGAAAGAGAAAGAGAGAGTTGGAGTGAGAGAAAGCGAGTGAAAGAAAGAGAGAGTGAGGGCTACAGAGGGGGGGAGTTGAATTCCAGCTATTGTTGGAATGCCTTAGCAACACAGAAAAGAGGGAGGTGTGTGTGTGTAAGGTCACTGGGTTCTCTGCTGTGGTCTAGTGCTTCCTCTTCTATCTCTACTGTCTAGTAAGCTAATCATTATGCAGCCACTTTAGCTAGCTATCGACAGTAGCAGTCTATTAGCATCAGCTAGCTTCAAGCTAACTGTCTCTAGCCTATCTCTGGGGGCTAGCATCAAGCTAACGGTCTATATGTTTTGGGGCTGGCATCAAACTGTCTATCTGTGCTAGCATCAAGATAACAGTCTATATGTCTGGGGTGGGGACTAGCATCAAGCTAACGGTCTATAGTTTATGTCTGGGGGCTAGCATCAAGCTAACACCTCTAACTGCCAGCTTCAAGCTAAATGTCTGTACACTTTGTGACTCCGAATCTGTCTCTCTTTAGGACCCAGCAGGCATCTTTGAGCTGGTGGAGTTGGTGGGCAATGGAACCTACGGACAGGTGTACAAGGTAAGACACACACTTCTTTCTCTCTCTCCTGGTCTCCCTCTCTCCCCCCTATCTCTATCAGTAGGAAACAGTCATTTTTATCTGACAAGATGCAGAGGGATGTATATTCAGGACACAGGATATGACTGAGCGATTTCTCGTCTCTGCCTCTGCCAGTGGTTTATGTTTGATTGGCGTAATGGTGGTTTGGGGTCTCAGTTGCTCCAGTGTCACTGTCTGTGTCCAAACCTCCTTTCCTCTCCTTTCCTCTCGTTTCCTCTCCTTTCTTTATCTTTCCTCTCCTCTCCCGTGAATTCATTCCTTTATAGTTGCACATTTGTGTATGTTGTTTCAACCGTGTTCATTAGGGGTGGGAATTGCCAGGGACCTTACGATATGATATTATCACCATACTTAGGTGCCGATACGATATGTATTGCGATTCTCACGATTCTATGTGTATTGTGATTCAATACTGTGATTTTATTGCGATTCGATGTTCCAGACAAATTGCTCACCATGTCTGCTACAGGGAGACAAGGGAGAGAGAGCCATGAGAAAACCAAATAAAAGTCATGGAAATAAAAGCGCTGAAAACAAATTGGCTCCCAATGTAAATATAAGATGGAGAACAAGCTATGAAGGTAATATCCTGGATTTTTGGTGCAGGTACTGTAATACACTATAGCCAACTAGCACAAAAATAATGTTGCGATATTGTCCAAACGTTACGATCAAAAATAATATCCTGATTATGTAACTGTATATTCGATATTCTTCCCCCGTCACTAGTGTTCATGTTTGTGTATAATGGGCTAGTGTGTGTGAAGGTCATGTTGGAATGGGGAGTAGAGTGTGCTCTGATTGGATAAACAAAAGAGGTCAGCTAGAGGTCAACACTGTTAGCCACAGATAACGTTTGACAGCCTCTTCCGTGTGTGTGTGTGTTTCTGTGCATTTGTGAGAGAAAATGCGCAAGAGAGGTGTTTCTGTGAGACTGTTGCATCTTGTGCATGTGTGTGTGGGGTGTGTGAGAGTTATGTGAGTTCAGTTATTGCTAACGATGCTCTCTGACTGAAAGGCACGCCTCATTTGCTGGATGACATTCAGCCTGTCTGCTGTAATACACTATAGCCATATAGGCCCACTGCTCTACTGCAGTATACTGTAGTATATACTAACCCTGTCTACTGTAATACACTATAGCCATATAGGCTCACTGCTCTACTGCAGTATACTGTAGTATATACTAACCCTGTCTACTGTAATACACTATAGCCATATAGGCTCACTGCTCTACTGCAGTATACTGTAGTATATACTAACCCTGTCTACTGTAATACACTATAGCCATATAGGCTCACTGCTCTACTGCAGTATACTGTAGTATATACTAACCCTGTCTACTGTAATACACTATAGCCATATAGGCTCACTGTTCTACTGCAGTATACTGTAGTATATACTAACCCTGTCTACTGTAATACACTATAGCCATATAGGCCCACTGCTCTACTGCAGTATACTGTAGTATATACTAGCCCTGTCTACTGTAATACACTATAGCCATATAGGCCCACTGCTCTACTGCAGTATACTGTAGTATATACTAACCCTGTCTACTGTAATACACTATAGCCATATAGGCCCACTGCTCTACTGCAGTATACTGTAGTATATACTAACCCTGTCTACTGTAATACACTATAGTCATATAGGCCCACTGTTCTACTGCAGTATACTGTAGTATATACTAACCCTGTCTACTGCAGTATACTGTAGTATATACTAACCCTGTCTACTGCAGTATAGTGTAGTATATACTAACCCTGTCTACTGCAGTATACTGTAGCTGTATCTTTTGACCCCAGTGGAGAGGATCAAAAGTTCCCTGACAACCTGAAATGGTCCCTGACAACCTGAAATGGTCCCTTCACACAGACAGCGTGGTGAAGAAGGCGCAACAGCGCCTCTTCAACCCCAGGAAGTTCCTTAAAACCCTTACAAACTCCTACAGATGCACCATTGAGAGCATCGTGTTGGACTGTGTCACCGCCTGGTACGGCAATTGCACCGTCCGTAACAGCAGGGCTCTCCAGAGGGTGGTGTGATCTGCCCAACGCATCACCGAGGGGACACTGCCTGCCCTCCAGGACTCCTACAGTACCCGGTTGGGTATAATGTGTATATTTATGTTGTGTGTGTATATACAGGGCACATTTGTAAAAGAGACCAAGGTCTCCCTGTTACAATAAAAGTTAAATTAAATAAAAGTAACGCTATGTCAAGCAACCCAGAGGTTGTTTGTTCGAATTTCATCAAGGACAATTTTAGCTAATTAGCAACTTTGCAACTACTTACTACTTTTTAGTCTTTGCAACTACTTAGGATGTTAGCTAGCCCTAACCTTAACCCTTTAAACGTAACCTTAACCCCTAACCCCTCACCTAGCTAATGTTAGCAACAAAAAATTGGAATTTGTAACATATCATACATATTGCAAATTTGTAACATATGGTACGAATTGCAACTCGAAACATATCATACGAATTGTAAATCTTAACATATCATACGAAATGGATGTTTAGGGCGTGAGATGTGACTGAAATGTTTCGTGTGTGGAGAAAGCAACGACTGAGAGCGAGAAAGGGTGGAGGAGGCTTGGCTTGAAGCGCTGGGCATCTTGTTATGACGTGTTATCTGGATTAGGCCCAGAGAATTATACCTACGGAGGAGAGTTCCTTCTATCAAGGAACTTTAAATGTCCTTTGAACATTCAAAGGTACATTTCCTGCCCTCCAGGACATCTAGAGTACCGGGTGTCACAGGAAGGTCTAGAAGATCATCAAAGACCTCAACCACCCGAGCCACGGCCTGTTCACCCCACTACAATCTAGAAGGCAGAGACAGTACAGGTGCATCAAAGCTGGGACAGAGAGACTGAGAAACCACTTCTATCTCCAGGCCATGAGACTGTTAAACAGTCACCACTAGCCGGCCTCCGCCCAGTACCCTGCCCTGACACTTAGTCACTGTCTCTAGCCAGCTACCACCCGGTACTTTACCCTGCACCTTAGCGACTGTTGCCCAATGTACATAGACATGGAACACTAGTCACTTTAATTATGTTTACCTACTGTTTTACCCACTTCATATGTATATACTGTATTCTAGTCAAGACTCATACTATATAACTACTATATAACTACTGCTGTACACACCTTTTCTATTGATATACTGTCCATATTGTCTATACACACTATTATTTATATATATATATTCTGGTCTCTGACATTGCTCGTTCTGATATTTCTGCATTTTGTTTTCCTTCATTGCTATATATTACATTGCACTGTTGGAGCCAGAAACACCAGCATTTTGCTGCACCTGTGATAATACCAGGAAATATGTGTACGTAAACAACATTAGATTTGATATACTGACCTTGTTTACTGTAATACACTATCACCATATAGGCTCACTATATACTGCAATATACTGTAGCTACTGTACTAACCAGGGATTACAACTGACATGCTTAGTCCCAAGAGAACCACCAATAAAGTTCTTTACCGGTTTGAACCAAAAACAAAGTGCTTGTTTGTTTAGTTCCTTTGTGTTTCTGCCTTAACATGTGAAATTGCAGTCTGGTCTCATAGACTAAACATAGCATATTAAATGTAAATCTGGACTACTGAAATTAGTATGATATGTTTGGTATGGTTACATCAAAAGGCACTCGCACATCTGAGCAATCTTTTTGTAGGTGCATGGTAACAGTTGAACAAGATGAAAGAAACCGCACACTGCTCTTGATAGTATCACTGATATTTAATAAGCTTACGTATCGGCCTCACGGCCTTCGTCAGAGCTTTTGTGAAAAAAAAAATTCAATTAGCACCCTTATGTAGACCTAGCCCCACCCACATCCGTTCCACGCATCGAAAGGGGTTGGAGGCAAAGGAAAAACAAATAAGTGCTACCAAATATAACAATATTAATTTTATAAATATTACAGAAGTGTATAAATAAGACGTATTTAACACGTCTGTAAAACCACAACGAGGACATAGCAAGTTTTCATTCATCTTTGGGTACATCGTACGAAAAACAGAGTCATCTTCAATAGGCACAGAAATCATGTTCAAATTCACAACATAACAAACAGGCATTTCATCATTAAGTCCTTTAGGAAATAATGTCTGGAGGGTGAAAATCCCAAAACATTCTCTTTTACTCAGAGTATTATTAATATCACCTCCCCTGTCTGATATCTTTCTCTATGCCACAAAATCTAAAGGTAGAAATGTCATGCTTTAGGTCATTAAAATGTTCTGCGACTGGATAATCCCTGTCCTTTCTCCTGATTGAACTTTTATGTTCACTAATTCTCTGTTTGAGAGAGCGGGAGGTTTTACTGACATAGCAGAGCCCACATGGACATTTAATAATGTAAATAACATGGGTGGTGGAACACATAATAATGTCATTTATTAGGAACCGTTTTCCTGTATGTGGGTGGCAGAAATATTCACACCTCACCATATTGTTGCACTGTGCGCATCCTCTGCATTTATAGCTACCATTTGGTAGAGGGCGTAAAAGAGCCTGGCTGATTTTTCTTTTGTGGCTGGCAGTTGGCATGAACCAATTTATCGTGTAAATTGCGACCTCTCCTATACACAATAAGTGGTTGATTTTTAAATTCAGCCGGCTAAGCTGGGTCCGATGATAAAATATGCCAGTGTTTCTTGACCACACCTCCCACTTTTCGCAGTTCAAAATATATGTGGTTGTGAACATAACGGAGTGTTCTTTAGAGGGTAATTTTTGTAGCAGTTCATCTCGGGTTTTTCCCAATGCCAAATTAAGAGCTTCATCCACACATTGTGGAGAATAGCCTCTTCTTAGAAACCTAATGCGCATCTCCGCTGCTTTTGCTAGATAATCCTCTGTGGAGTGGCATATACGGCGCAGTCTGAAAAACTGGCTTCTTGGAAGTCCTCTTTTAAATGGCTCAGGATGGAAGCTGTCCCCCTGTAATAGAGTATTTCTGTCCGTTTCTTTTCTTTACAGAGTTGTAAACAGGGTTCCATTTGATTTCTCAATCCACATATCGAGGTAATGAACACGTTGAGTGTCACATTCAATAGTGAATTTGAGATTGGGGTCAATGTCATTGAGTAGTGCCATAAAATCTGACAGCTCTTGTTCAGTTCCTTCCCATATGCAAAAAATGTCGTCAATATATCGATACCACTTCAGGACTTTATTCAAAAATGGATTTTCGTTTTCATTATTAACAAAACGTTCTTCAAAAAGACCCACATAAAGGTTAGCATAGCTCGGAGCGAATGTGGAACCCATCGCCGTTCCATTCGTTTGGAGGTAGTATTCATCATCAAACCTGAAATAGTTATACGTCAAAACATATTCAGCTCTAGAATGAAGTTTGTTGGTGGATATTCGTTACTATCTCTGTCTCCCAAATAGTGAGCTAGGGCTGCCAGCCCCCCCCACATGGGGAATGCTGGTATATAGACTCTCGACATCTAATGTGACCAGAATACAGGCTTCTGTTAAACCTGTTATTGGTGAGATCTTGTTTATGAAGTCTATAGAGTCTTTTACATAAGATGGCAATGTTTGCACATGAGTTTTAATAAAAGAGTCTACAAAGTTCAACAATGGCTCTGGCATTGAGCCTATTCCTGCAACCACTGGTCTGCCTGGATAATTGCCTTGTTGTGTTTTAGGTTGGTGTAATTTCGGTAACCTGTACAGGCATTGACGTATGGCACATTTACAGCAATGATATTCATATTCAGGTTTTGAGATATGGTTGTTTAATAGGGCTCCAGATTAGAGCATATAACCCTTTGGATCACCTGTGTGGGATCAACACTCAGTTTTCTATAGAAACGTTCATTACTGAGTTATCTCTGAATTTCTTCTTTATGTTTTTCATAGTCTAAAACAACCACAGCACCCCCCTTGTCTGCAGGTTTAATAACCAAAGATGAATCTTTCATTAATTCATTAAGTGCCTGTTCTTCTGTTCTAGTGAGATTTTTCTGAATGTGGTTTGTTTGTCTCGTATATACTGACATGGCTTCTTGTTCGACTAACCTACAATAGGTATTAATCGAGGAGTTATTAACCATGGGACAGAATTTGCTTTTGGACTTAAAATGGGTACCAGTTCTTTGATGTGTTTCTAGGCCCGAAACAGTGTTTTGCGAAAACACAGGCTTAAGTTTAATCTTGCGAAAGAATTTAAACAGATCTACTTTCGTATCGAATGGTTTATCTGTACATGTAGGTACAAAAGAGAGGCCCTTAGATAAGACTGAGACTTGAGCGTCAGTATGGTCTTTTTTGGAGAGGTTAATTACCGCGTCCTGCTGTAGCTCCGTGTCCACGGCCTGTGATCCTGGTCTCCTCTTCGACCGCTTGCCTCTCCTACATCGTTTCTTTTCTTTCCTAGAGCCTTGTGTTGCTTCCATGTGCCATGGTTACATAAGACAAAAGGTTAAGGCAAAAACAAAAGTGGGGTGGGTGGTTGGTTGGGGTGGATGATGGATAACGCTAACGTCTAGCAACCCAAAGGTTGTTTGTTCAAATTTCATCACGGACAACTTTAGCATTTTAGCTAATTAGCAAACTTGCAACTACTTACTATTTTGAGTTACTTTGCAACTACTTAGCAAGTTAGCTAGCCCTAACCTTAACCCTTTAACCTTAACCCTTAACACCTAGCCTAGCTAACGTCAACTGGTTGGTGCTAGACATGTTGGCCTACACTAAAAGCACAGGGCACAGCACAGTTGAATTGAACCTGCTAACTGTAATGTAGTGTAGTTCATCTCTTTCTAACTGAACCTGTTAACTGTAATGTAGTGTAGTTCATCTCTTTCTAACTGAACCTGTTAACTGTAATGTAGTGTAGTTCATCTCTTTCTAACTGAACCTGCTAACTGTAATGTAGTGTAGTTCATCTCTTTCTAACTGAACCTGTTAACTGTAATGTAGTGTAGTTCATCTCTTTCTAACTGAACCTGTTAACTGTAATGTAGTGTAGTTCATCTCTTTCTAACTGAACCTGTTAACTGTAATGTAGTGTAGTTCATCTCTTTCTAACTGAACCTGTTAACTGTAATGTAGTGTAGTTCATCTCTTTCTAACTGAACCTGTTAACTGTAATGTAGTGTAGTTCATCTCTTTCTAACTGAACCTGTTAACTGTAATGTAGTGTAGTTCATCTCTTTCTAACTGAACCTGTTAACTGTAATGTAGTGTAGTTCATCTCTTTCTAACTGAACCTGTTAACTGTAATGTAGTGTAGTTCATCTCTTTCTAACTGAACCTGTTAACTGTAATGTAGTGTAGTTCATCTCTTTCTAACTGAACCTGTTAACTGTAATGTAGTGTAGTTCATCTCTTTCTAACTGAACCTGTTAACTGTAATGTAGTGCAGTTCATCTCTTTCTAACTGAACCTGTTAACTGTAATGTAGTGCAGTTCATCTCTTTCTAACTGAACCTGCTAACTGTAATGTAGTGTAGTTCATCTCTTTCTAACTGAACCTGTTAACTGTAATGTAGTGTAGTTAATCTCTTTCTAACTGAACCTGTTAACTGTAATGTAGTGTAGTTCATCTCTTTCTAACTGAACCTGTTAACTGTAATGTAGTGTAGTTCATCTCTTTCTAACTGAACCTGCTAACTGTAATGTAGTGTAGTTCATCTCTTTCTAACTGAACCTGTTAACTGTAATGTAGTGTAGTTAATCTCTTTCTAACTGAACCTGTTAACTGTAATGTAGTGTAGTTCATCTCTTTCTAACTGAACCTGTTAACTGTAATGTAGTGTAGTTCATCTCTTTCTAACTGAACCTGTTAACTGTAATGTAGTGTAGTTCATCTCTTTCTAACTGAACCTGTTAACTGTAATGTAGTGTAGTTCATCTCGTGTTTCTTCTTCTCCCTTGGTATCCAACAGCCATCAACGCTCCCTCTTTCCACCTCTCTCTCTGTTATTATCTCTCTCTCCCTCGCAAACTAAGGTTATTTTGGGAATCCATCCATCTACGTGTCTCTCTCTCTCTCTGTCCTCCACTCTGCATGCAGTTCTTATCAATATATAATAACATTTTTCCGTTATGTATTTTGTGTGTGTGTGTAAATCTTTCCCTACATTTCTCTGTACTATATGAAAAGCCTTAATGTCCCATGTGTACTGTGTGTGTGTGTGTGTGTGTGTGTGTGTGTGTGTGTGTGTGTGTGTGTGTGTGTGTACCCTTAGAGCTGATAAAAGATCCAGAAATAGAGAGCATACTGAATAATTTCGCTCTCTCTTTTCATCGTTCCCCCCCTCTCTCTTTTCATCATTCCCCCTCTCTCTCTTTTCATCATTCCCCCTCTCTCTCTTTTCATCGTTCCCCCTTCTCTCTCTTTTCATCGTTCCCCCTCTCTCTCTTTTCCCCTTGCTTGATGAATATTTGAAGGGGGCTATGGGAGTTGTTGTTTTTTACTGTAAACTCCGACTAAGGAGAGACCCGGTCGGGCACAGAGAACAGTACTGATGGATTGATGTGTTGATTGACCACATCAGTTTGTGTCAATACCAGTATTTATAAATAGAAGACACACACGACACTTTGGAGTGGGATTCGCACACAAGCATGCGTAGAGTGATCTCTCTGTGTGTGTGTGTGTGTGTGTGTGTGTGTGTGTGGTACAGTGTGTACATGACGTGCTTGTGGTTTGTGCATCTCTGACGATTATTGGTCAATTTAAAACAGAACTGGAGTGTTATTAGGGAAAGGAGCGGGTCTTAATCAACCATAGATTAGATTGGGATTATGAGCCGTGGAAAGAACACCACTCCTTTACCTAATCTCACCTGTCCTCTACGGCTCTTTTCTCTCTCCTTGCTATTCTTTCCCCTCTCTCTCCCACCCTCCCCTCTCTCTCCCTCCCCCTTCCTTTTCTGTGGAAAAACTTTAAAGATAGTTATCTCTTCACCTGCCATGAGTCATGAGGACACACAAACCCACAATCTTGCACACACACACACCTGGCAGTGTGTTCATTAGGCCACTCCTCCCCCGAGGCTACACGCTCCACTTACCCACAATGCACCCCTCACCCAGACCTCACTGGGTCAATTAGCCTGATATCAATAATGACTTCAGTGTGAGAGAGACAGACAGGATTAGTGATGTCTCTCCTTAACCTCCTCTCATTAGCCTCCTCTCTGCTCTGCTCCCCTCTCCTTTCCTTAGCCTTCTCTCCTTAACCTCCTCTCATTAGCCTCCTCTCTGCTCCGCTCCCCTCTCCTTTCCTTAGCCTTCTCTCCTTAGCCTCCTCTCGTCTCCTTAGCCTCCTCGCGTCTCCTTAGCCTCCTCTCGTCTCCTTAGCTTCCTCTCCTCTTC
Source organism: Salmo trutta (assembly GCF_901001165.1). Classification (NCBI taxonomy): domain Eukaryota; kingdom Metazoa; phylum Chordata; class Actinopteri; order Salmoniformes; family Salmonidae; genus Salmo; species Salmo trutta. The sequence continues at coordinate 8,456,929 of NC_042995.1, read as the reverse complement.
CCTCCTTTCCTTAGCCTTTTATTCTCTCCTCTCCTCTCCTCTCCTCTCCTCTCCTCTCCTCTCCTCTCTGTAGCCTTCTCTCCTCTCCTCTCTGTAGCCTTCTCTCCTCTCCTCTCCTCTCCTTAGCCTTCTCTCCTCTGTAGTCTTCTCTCCTCTTCTCTCCTCTCCTCTCCTTAGCCTTCTCTCCTCTCTGTAGTCTTCTCTCCTCTCCTCTCTGTAGTCTTCTCCCCTCTCCTCTCTGTAGTCTTCTCCCCTCTCCTCTCTGTAGTCTTCTCTCCTCTCCTCTCTGTAGCCTTCTCTCCTCTTCTCTCTGTAGTCTTCTCTCCTCTCCTCTCTGTAGTCTTCTCTCCTCTCCTTAGCCTTCTCTCCTCTCTGTAGTCTTCTCCCCTCTCCTCTCTGTAGTCTTCTCCCCTCTCCTCTCTGTAGTCTTCTCTCCTCTCCTCTCTGTAGTCTTCTCTCCTCTCCTCTCTGTAGTCTTCTCTCCTCTCCTCTCTGTAGTCTTCTCTCCTCTCCTCTCCTTAGCCTTCTCTCCTCTCTGTAGTCTTCTCTTCTCTCCTCTCTGTAGTCTTCTCTCCTCTCCTCTCTGTAGCCTTCTCTCCTCTTCTCTCTGTAGTCTTCTCTCCTCTCCTCTCCTCTCCTTAGCCTTCTCTCCTCTCTGTAGTCTTCTCCCCTCTCCTCTCTGTAGTCTTCTCTCCTCTCCTCTCCGTATCCTTCTCCCCTCTCCTCTCTGTAGTCTTCTCTCCTCTCCTTAGCCTTCTCTCCTCTCTGTAGTCTTCTCTCCTCTCTGTAGCCTTCTCTCCTCTCCTCTCTGTAGTCTTCTCTCCTCTCCTCTCTGTAGTCTTCTCTCCTCTCCTCTCTGTAGTCTTCTCTCCTCTCTGTAGTCTTCTCTCCTCTCCTCTCTGTAGCCTTCTCTCCTCTTCTCTCCTTAGCCTTCTCTCCTCTCTGTAGTCTTCTCTCCTCTCTGTAGCCTTCTCTCCTCTCCTCTCTGTAGTCTTCTCTCCTCTCCTCTCTGTAGTCTTCTCTCCTCTCCTCTCTGTAGTCTTCTCTCCTCTCCTCTCTGTAGCCTTCTCTCCTCTCCTCTCTGTAGTCTTCTCTCCTCTCCTCTCTGTAGTCTTCTCTCCTCTCCTCTCTGTAGTCTTCTCTCCTCTCCTCTCTGTAGTCTTCTCTCCTCTCCTCTCTGTAGCCTTCTCTCCTCTTCTCTCCTCTCTGTATCCTTCTCTCATCGTTATTCTCTCTTATTCCTTCCGACTGCATTTGATTAATTTTGTCATTTTGCCTAATTTATATTTCACTCTCTCTCTCTCTCTCTCTCTGTCCCTCTTTCTTTGTCCATCTCTGTCCCTCTCTGTCTCTCTTTCTCTGTAAATCTCCTCTGTTATTAATTTGACCTCCAGAACCGCTGGAGTGAAACACTGATTTGCTGAACCTGGCTCTTCAGCTCACACTGCGGACTGTGTGTGTGTGTGTGTGTGCGTGTGTGTGTGTGTGTGTGTGTGTGTGTGTGTGTGTGTGTGTGTGTGTGTGCCTGTGCCTCCTTGTGTTTACGTGTGCATATTTGTGCACATCTCATCTTTAGAGTATATACTATACACCGCCTGTGTAGCTCCAGAGCACGGGCCTGGATTATGCTGCTCTGCCTGCTGCTCTGCCCGCTCAGGGCTCACCATGGCTGGGTAAGGCTGCTAGGATAATCCCAGGCTTCAGGCCCAGAGGTACAGTTGAAGTCGGAAGTTTACATACACCTTAGCCAAATACATTTAAATTCTTCTTTTTTTTTTACAATTCCGGACATTTAATCCTAGTAAAACATCCCTGTCATAGGTCAGTTAGGATCACCACTTTATTTTAAGAATGTGAAATGTCAGAATAATAGTAGAGAGAAGGACTAATTTCAGCTTTTATTTCTTTCATCACATTGCCAGTGGGTCAGAAGTTTACATACACTCAATTAGTATTTGGTAGCATTGCCTTTAAATTGTTTAACTTGGGTCAAATGTGATGGGTAGTCTTCCACAAGCTTCCCACAATAAGTTGGGTGAATTTTGGCCCATTCCTCCTGACAGAGCTGGTGTAACTGAGTCAGGTTTGTAGGCCTCCTTGCTAGCACGCGCTTTTTCAGTTCTGCCCACCAATTTTCTATGGGATTGAGGTCAGGGCTTTGTGATGGCCACTCCAATACCTTGACTTTGTTGTCCTTAAGCCATTTTGCCACGACTTTTGAAGTATGCTTGGGGTCATTGTCCATTTGGAAGACCCATTTGCGACTGATGTCTTGAGATATTGCTTCAATATATCCACATAATTGTCCTTCCTAATGATGCCATCAATTTTGTGAAGTGCACCAGTCCCTCCTGCAGCAAAGCACCCCCACAACATGATGCTGCCACCCCCGTGCTTCACGGTTGGGATGGTGTTCTTCAGCTTGCAAGCCTCCCTCTTTTTCCTCCAAACATAACGATGGTCATCATGGCCAAACAGTTCTATTTTTGTTTCATCAGACCAGAGGCCATTTCTCCAAAAAGTACAATCTTTGTCCCCATGTGCAGCTGCAAACCGTAATCTGGCATTTTTATGGCGGTTTTGGACCAGTGGCTTCTTCCTTGCTGAGCGGCCTTTCAGGTTATGTCGATATAGGACTCGTTTTACTGTGGATATAGATACTTTTGTACCTGTTTCCTCCAGCATCTTCACAAGGTCCTTTGCTGTTGTTCTGGGATTGATTTGCACTTTTCGCACCAAAGTACATTCATCTCTAGGAGACAGAACGCGTCTCCTTCCTGAACGGTATGATGGCTGCGTGGTCCCATGGTGTTTATACTTGCGTACTATTGTTTGTACAGATGAACGTGGTACCTTCAGGCGTTTGGAATTTGCTCCCAAGGATGAACCAGACTTGTGGAGGTCTACAATTTTTTTTCTGAGGTCTTGGCTGATTTCTTTTGTTTTTCCCATGATGTCAAGCAAAGAGGCACTGAGTTTGAAGGTAGGCCTTGAAATACATCCACAGATACCCCTCCAATTGACTCAAATTATGTTAATTAACCTATCAGAAGCTTCTAAAGCCATGACATAATTTTCTGTACATTTCCAAGCTGTTTAAAGGCACAGTCAATTTAGTGTATGTAAACCTCTGACCCACTGGAATTGTAATACAGTGAATTATAAGTGAAATAAACTGTCTGTAATCAATTGTTGGAAAAATGATCTGTGTCATGCACAAAGTAGATGTCCTAATCAACTTGCCAAAACTATAGTTTGTTAACAAGAAATTTGTGGAGTGGTTGAAAAACGAGTTTTAATGACTCCAACCTAAGTGTATGTAAACTTCCCACTTCAACTGTATATGGAGAGAGAGTGGCTCTTTGATGCCTGGGGAATCATATAGGATAGAGAGGGGAGGGGAGGATGTGTGGGTTCTATGAGGAGGGTGGGGGGCTTGGTGTGGGTAGCTGGGGAGGGGAGGATGTGTGGGTTCTATGAGGAGGGTGGGGGGCTTGGTGTGGCTAGCTGGGGAGGGGAGGATGTGTGGGTTCTATGAGGAGGGTGGGGGGCTTGGTGTGTGTAGCTGGGGAGGGGAGGATTTGTGGGTTCTATGAGGAGGGTGGGGGGCTTGGTGTGTGTAGCTGGGGAGAGGAGGATGTGTGGGTTCTATGAGGAGGGTGGGGGGCTTGGTGTGTGTAGCTGGGGAGGGGAGGATGTGTGGGTTCTGTAAGGAGGGTGGGGGGCTTGGTGTGTGTAGCTGGGGAGGGGAGGATGTGTGGGTTCTGTAAGGAGGGTGGGGGGCTTGGTGTGTGTGTGTGTAGCTGTGGTGGGGGTATGTTTACATTTTGGAATGTGTCAGATGTGACAACCTGCGATTTTACATTGGGATGTAGAGAGGAGAGGTGTGTGTGTGTGTGTGTGTGTGTGTGTATATGTGTGTGTGTGTGTGTGTGTGTGTGTGTGTGGTGTGTGTGTGTGTGTGTGTGTGTGTGCGTGTGGCACAATATGCAAACAGTATGCATTTCTTAGACTGGGTAGTCAGTGTGGGAGGGAGGGAGGGGAGGGAGGGAGGGGAGGGAGGGGAGGGAGGGAGGGAGAAAGTGGTTTCTTCTCATCTTTCCCTCCTCTGGGGAAGAGGTTGCTGTGGTCATGGAAATGGGGAAAAATAGCCTCCAACCTTCAGTCATTCTGTCCATCCCATCACCCACTTACCCCTTCACCCCTAGCAGGACAATGCTCACTTCTTCTCCTCTCCCGGCGTGCATGCGTGCGTGTGTGTGTGCGTGCGTGTGCGTGCGTTGGCCACTGTACGTTGGACAGCCAGGCCTGTTGCTAGGCTACGGACAGGAAGTGTCCTGCATAGTAAATGTGTCTGAGGGGATCTGTGTAATGGAGTTGGCAGTGGACGTGCACACACACACACAAACCCACACACACAAGCAATTGCGCACACACACACACTCGTCAGCTGGTTGGTGCTATGAGGCTTGAGACAGCAGATCTAGGTCAGGAAGGCATGCGAGAATAACGAATTAACGAATGAAAAAAGGAACGACGGTTTACATCCTGAATGAGTCGGCTTAGGGAAGAGAAGGGCTTTCCTTGCTATGAGAGCTGACACACACACACCCCACCAACGTGTGTGTGTTGGTGTGGACTTTGAGGTCCATAGACTGTTGTATTCTGGTAGTAATTCTATTGTTTTTTTCAAACAAAGAGTCTTTTGTAGTTGTGGAATTGGGGCAGACTGGCCCTAAAATAAAAAAATGTCTCCAAGAACGTGTGTGTGTGCAAGCGTGTGTGCGCACGTGTGCGCACGTGTGCGCACGTGCGTGTGTGTGTGTGTGTGCGTGCGTGCGTGCGTGCGTGTGTGTGGTGAAGAGTCAAAGTGGTAGCTCATTGGCCTGTGACTAGTCATTGCTTAATTCCCCACATCCTCTCCTCCTCTCTTTCCCTTCCCTCCTCCCCTCTTCTCTTCATTAATGTCTCTTCTATTCTGATTCTGTTCTTTATTCTCTCCTAGAACTAGGATCATTCAAATATAAACATTTCCCCCTTGTCTGTTTCCTGCTGCTATTCTGGTTAATGATCAACATTAGGTCATTAAGATTAAAGGAAAACTCCACCCTAAAACTATCTTTGGTATTTGTTTCATTAGTCCATTGTTGACATAGTCACAAAATGTTTTGCTGTGTCAGAAATCATGTTTTCAAGATATGTAACGTTCAAAATAAAAAGTCATCCCCGTATGACGCATTTTGCATCATATGATGCATTATATGCATTTTGAAAGTTACATATCTTGAAAACATGATTTCTGACAGAGCAAAACATTTTGTGACTATGTCAACAATGGACTAATGAAACAAATACCAAAGATAGTTTTAGGGTGGAGCTTTCCTTTAAGATTAGGTCATGACCTAATTTTCTTC
>NC_042995.1:8394015-8446515 GCF_901001165.1 Salmo trutta | reverse complement strand
TAGGAGTACATCTCTGTCTGACTCTCTTTCTGTTTCCCGTTCTCTCCTTCCCTCCACGCTGCATTAGGAGTACATCTCTGTCTGACTCTCTCTGTTTCCCGTTCTCTCCTTCCCTCCACGCTGCATTAGGAGTACATCTCTGTCTGACTCTCTTTCTGTTTCCTGTTCTCTCCTTCCCTCCACGCTGCATTAGGAGTACATCTCTGTCTGACTCTCTTTCTGTTTCCTGTTCTCTCCTTCCCTCCACGCTGCATTAGGAGTACATCTCTGTCTGACTCTCTTTCTGTTTCCCGTTCTCTCCTTCCCTCCACGCTGCATTAGGAGTACATCTCTGTCTGACTCTCTTTCTGTTTCCCGTTCTCTCCTTCCCTCCACGCTGCATTAGGAGTACATCTCTGTCTGACTCTCTTTCTGTTTCCTGTTCTCTCCTTCCCTCCACGCTGCATTAGGAGTACATCTCTGTCTGACTCTCTTTCTGTTTCCTGTTCTCTCCTTCCCTCCACGCTGCATTAGGAGTACATCTCTGTCTGACTATCTTTCTGTTTCCTGTTCTCTCCTTCCCTCCACGCTGCATTAGGAGTACATCTCTGTCTGACTCTCTTTCTGTTTCCTGTTCTCTCCTTCCCTCCACGCTGCATTAGGAGTACATCTCTGTCTGACTCTCTTTCTGTTTCCTGTTCTCTCCTTCCCTCCACGCTGCATTAGGAGTACATCTCTGTCTGACTATCTTTCTGTTTCCTGTTCTCTCCTTCCCTCCACACTGCATTAGGAGTACATCTCTGTCTGACTCTCTCTTTCTGTTTCCTGTTCTCTCCTTCCCTCTACACTGCATTAGGAGTACATCTCTGTCTGACTCTCTCTTTCTGTTTCCTGTTCTCTCCTTCCCTCCACGCTGCATTAGGAGTACATCTCTGTCTGACTCTCTTTCTGTTTCCTGTTCTCTCCTTCCCTCCACGCTGCATTAGGTCTTGTTCTGTTCTCTCCTTCCCTCCACGCTGCGTTGTGATAGGAGTATATCCGTAGACAGCTGGAGGAGGAACAGAGACAGTTAGAGATTCTACAGCAACAACTTCTACAGGAACAGGCCCTACTGCTGGTAACACTGTTACCCCTGCATGTCTATGTATATATACCCCTGACCTCTCACCCCTGACCCCTCAATAACTTCTACAGGAGCAGGCCCATTCTATACCTGCATGTATACATCTACCTATCCCCATCCTCTCAAGTCTGACCCCTCTACCCTGTGAAACTACTGCTGCAGAGCCTGTGGTGTAAACCTGTACCTTGTCCCTGTGTCCAGTGTTTGTTGTTCCTCGTTCCTCTCTGCAAGTCCTTACCCTGCAAGGAACCCCCCTCCCCAGCCCCATCAAATCACATCACATTTTATTTGTCTCATTCGCCGAATACAACAGGTGACCTTACCGTGAAATGCTTACTTACAAGCCCTTAACCAACAATACAGTTCAAGAAATAGAGTTAAGAAAATATTTACTAAATAAACTATAGTAAAAAATGAAATAAAAAGTAACACCGAGTCGATGTGCGGGGTACAGGTTAGTCCAGGTCATTTGTACATGGATCATGGAACGTCCCTGTGAGCCCTGTCCTGTATGGATCCTATTGGTCATCCTGTCCTGTATGGATCCTATTGGTCATCCTGTCCTGTATGGATCCTATTGATCAACCTGTCCTGTATGGATCCTATTGGTCATCCTGTCCTGTATGGATCCTATTGGTCATCCTGTCCTGTATGGATCCTATTGGTCAACCTGTCCTGTATAGATCCTATTGGTCAACCTGTCCTGTATGGATCCTATTGGTCAACCTGTCCTGTATGGATCCTATTGGTCAACCTGTCCTGTATGGATCCTATTGGTCATCCTGTCCTGTATGGATCCTATTGGTCATCCTATCCTGTATGGATCCTATTGGTCATCCTGTCCTGTATGGATCCTATTGGTCATCCTGTCCTGTATGGATCCTATTGGTCATCCTGTCCTGTATGGATCCTATTGGTCAACCTGTCCTGTATGGATCCTATTGGTCAACCTGTCCTGTATGGATCCTATTGGTCAACCTGTCCTGTATGGATCCTATTGGTCATCCTGTCCTGTATGGATCCTATTGGTCATCCTATCCTGTATGGATCCTATTGGTCAACCTGTCCTGTATGGATCCTATTGGTCAACCTGTCCTGTATGGATCCTATTGGTCAACCTGTCCTGTATGGATCCTATTGGTCAACCTGTCCTGTATGGATCCTATTGGTCAACCTGTCCTGTATGGATCCTATTGGTCAACCTGTCCTGTATGGATCCTTTTGGTCAACCTGTCCTGTATGGATCCTATTGGTCAACCTGTCCTGTATGGATCCTATTGGTCAACCTGTCCTGTATGGATCCTATTGGTCAACCTGTCCTGTATGGATCCTATTGGTCATCCTGTCCTGTATGGATCCTATTGGTCATCCTGTCCTGTATGGATCCTATTGGTCATCCTGTCCTGTATGGATCATATTGGTCATCCTGTCCTGTATGGATCATATTGGTCATCCTGTCCTGTATGGATCCTATTGGTCAACCTGTCCTGTATGGATCCTATTGGTCATCCTGTCCTGTATGGATCCTATTGGTCAACCTGTCCTGTATGGATCCTATTGGTCATCCTGTCCTGTATGGATCCTATTGGTCATCCTGTCCTGTATGGATCCTATTGGTCATCCTGTCCTGTATGGATCCTATTGGTCAACCTGTCCTGTATGGATCCTATTGGTCAACCTGTCCTGTATGGATCCTATTGGTCATCCTGTCCTGTATGGATCCTATTGGTCATCCTGTCCTGTATGGATCCTATTGGTCAACCTGTCCTGTATGGATCCTATTGGTCATCCTGTCCTGTATGGATCCTATTGGTCATCCTGTCCTGTATGGATCCTATTGGTCATCCTGTCCTGTATGGATCCTATTGGTCATCCTGTCCTGTATGGATCCTATTGGTCATCCTGTCCTGTATGGATCCTATTGGTCATCCTATCCTGTATGGATCCTATTGGTCAACCTGTCCTGTATGGATCCTATTGGTCAACCTGTCCTGTATGGATCCTATTGGTCATCCTGTCCTGTATGGATCCTATTGGTCATCCTATCCTGTATGGATCCTATTGGTCATCCTATCCTGTATGGATCCTATTGGTCATCCTATCCTGTATGGATCCTATTGGTCATCCTGTCCTGTATGGATCCTATTGGTCAACCTGTCCTGTATGGATCCTATTGGTCAACCTGTCCTGTATGGATCCTATTGGTTAACCTGTCCTGTATGGATCCTTTTGGTCAACCTGTCCTGTATGGAGTGATGCTATTGGTCATGTGTGTCATGCATCTCTGTTGCTTGGCTCTGTACTGTCATGATAGTGATTTGGTTAAGATCGGATAATAACAGCCTTCCGTGTGTGTGTGTGTGTGTGTGTGTGTGTGTGTGTGTGTGTGTCCGTCCATAGGAGTATAAGCGTAAGCAGATTGAGGAACAACGTCAAGCCGAGAGATTACAGAGACAGTTACAACAGGAGGTAACACTTGGTCCTTATCATGATGTCATATAACAATGTTGTTGAATAATTGAAGAGATGGTAAACTGTTGTCTATTTGTTTTGTAGAGAGCCTACCTGGTGTCTCTACAACAACAGCAACAACAACAACAAAACCAAGATGGCCGACCAGGCGAGAAGAAACCTCTGTATCACTATAAAGACTCAGCTAGTCCTACTGACAAACCTGCATGGGCTAAAGAGGTACACACACACACACACACACACACACACACATTGGCCTGGTGTCTACACTGATCGTTTCTACAGACAGAAGCAGAAGGGTTCGAGAGAAGATGCTGGAGAGACTGGTCTCTGGACATTCATGAAGTTCATGAGTACAGTCTCAGTCAACATTGTCTGTGTAGTGGTGCATACAGTGTGGATCAGAACAAGATATTGTGTTCTTCTGTTACAGTTCTCGTGTGTGTTTTATATTTGATGTGTGGTTTTGAAGAGTGTGCGTGTGTGTGTGTGTTTGTTTACATTTACATTACATTTAAGTCATTTCGCAGACGCTCTTATCCAGAGCAACTTACAAATTGGTGCATTCACCTTAAGATATCCAGTGGAAAAACCACTTTACAATAGTGCATCTAAATCTTTGGGGGGGGGGGTAGAAGGATTACTTTATCCTATCCCAGGTATTCCTTAAAGAGGTGGGGTTTCAGGTGTCTCCGGAAGGTGGTGATTGACTCCGCTGTCCTGGCGTCGTGAGGGAGCTTGTTTAACTTCTGCCCCACCTTGTCTGCAGGTCCTGAAGCAGCAGCCACACCCCCAGAGCCACTCACCCCGCCCATTCCTCAGACAAAGCCACTCCTTCAACCAACCTTCATCCTCCATTCCCTCCCACACCAACCTCCCTCGCCGAGTCCCCTCCAACCCCACCCCTCCCCCTCACATCCGTATCTCCCTGGAGACCAGGGATCTAGTAGATCCCGTTCTGAAACAGGAGATCAACCAGCAGGTTAGAGAGATGAGAGCTCAGAAAGCCGGTCAAAGGGTGGTCAGACAAAAAGAAAGAGGACGCAATACCGGAGCCAACCACCAGGGGGTAGTACAACACAACAACAGGGGGCCAAAAAGGCCTAGCCCAGCCGGTCAGAAGGCTGGTCAGCAAGACCGAGGACGCAGTCCCAGACCTAAACACCAAGGGCCACAACACAACCCCAACCAGGGGCCACAGCATAATGGGAAGGGGCAACAGACTGGCTTTAACCGAGGCCCCAGCCCTAACCCCAACCAAGCCCCAAAAGAGAGCCCCATCTCTAATCCCCAAGCCCCTAACCAAGAGGCCCTCAATGGGCCAGTCTGGGCACCCAGCTCCAGCCCCAACCAGGGACATAACCTGGGGGTAAAAGACCAGGGGCAGATATGGGTCAGTGGCCGTAGTAGCAGCTCCATCTCCCCCTGTCGTAGAATAGACATAGAAGTAAATGACATAGATGTAGAAATAGACTCCTCTTCTTCCTCTCATTCTAATTCTTCTTTCCTCTACCCCTCTCCTGATCGTGATCTGTTTCCCTGTCGCATACTAGATGTAGAAATAGATGAACTAGATATAGAAATGGAGGAACTAGAAAAGAGGGAGTTGGATTGTTGGAGGTATAGAGAGGAGGAGAGGGAATGTAGGAAAAGGGGTAGAGAGGGAGGTGTGGGGGGGTTGAGGATGGCTTCCAGCCATGAGAGTCTGTTGGGATCCTATGGGGGTCATACGAACTCTGACCTCAACCCCCGACCCCTAACCCCTGACCTCTCAGCCTCTGCACCGGCAGGCCGACTAAGCCCTTTCCTCTCCTCCAATCAAAATCACTTCCTGGCTCCTGAATCCTCCAAGCAGAGTCCGTTCCTCCAAGTCCCTGGCTGGGCACCTCCCTCTCTGAACAGAAGGAGGTCAGAGGTCACTGATGATGATGAGGTCACGACCTCTAACCTGGACCTGACTTCCTCTGCGCCAGCTAACATGCTCAGATCACACCTGGCCCAGGCCATGCCCATTAGATCCAAGCAGTCATCTCTCTCTCGGTCCGCCCTCTCTTTCCCCCCCCTTCGTTCTCCTGGTAAGAGCTCAGGTCCTCTGAAACAGTTAGTTTTAGCCTTAACTTGGATGGGCCTCTCGCCTCGAGGGTCACCTAGAGTCTCACCCCAAACCTCAGCCGGAATCTCCCCCTCACACTCCCGACCTGAGTCCCCATGTCATCTCTCCCTCAATTCCCCTCCAGCTCCATTCTACCACTCCCAGTATCTCACACCCTGCTCCTCCCCCCACCTCACCCCTATGTGTTCTCCTCACCCCTCTCCCGGCAGCTCCCCCTTCGGCTCCCAGTCCCAGCTCACTATCAGACCACTAGCTGCTAGCCATTAGCCACACACACACACACACACACACACACACACACACACACAGATAGACAGACATACACGCACAGACAGACAGACAGACAGACAGACAGACAGACAGACAGACAGACAGACAGACAGACAGACAGACAGACAGACAGACAGACAGACAGACAGACAGACAGACAGACAGACAGACACAGACAGACAGACACACACACAGACACACACACACAGACACACACACACAGACAGACATATATTCTTTATTATATTTGTAGATAAAACAAAATATTATACATTTTCTATATTTTATACTATTTTGTACTACAACATTGTTTCAACTTCATATAGCTCAGTTGGTTCATCCTTACCCACCTAACTCCGATAGTCCTCCATCCAATCAAACCAGATATCAAGAAGAACCAGGCCCCCCCACTCCTTCCCTGTCAGGGTGCCTCCCCTAACACCCCCCCCCCCCCCCCCCCCCCCCCCCCCCCCCCCCAACCGCCCCTCGATCTGGAGGTTGATGATGTCACAGCCAGCAAGGACTCCATACGTGGTGTCACATCCTGTTTACGGTCAGTTAGCCAATTGTAGTTCAGCTTGGTGATGGGTGCTGGCCAATCAGGTCTCAGCCGGGTGAATGCCAATCAGGTCTCAGCTTGGTGCTGGGTGGAGGCCAATCAGGACTCTCTTTAGTGCTGGCCAATCGGTGGTGGACTATATTTTCTTTGGGATCACAGACCAACATGGATTCTCAACATTTCAGATTCTCTTTTCTGCTAGAATGGTACCCTCCAACTCCGCCTCTCCTCCATCCCCCTCTCCGCCTCTCCTCCATCCCCCTCTCCGCCTCTCCTCCATCCCCCTCTCCGTCATCTCTTTGTCGGTCTGTCTGTCTATCAGTTGAATTTAGAAAACGTTGTTCAGACGCAGCTGCTGGCGCAATTAACCTTTCTCTCTCACTCGCGCGCGCGCGCTCTCTCTATCATCTCCTTCTCTCTGTTCCAGCTTGTAGAGGAGTACCAGTTGATTCTAACCATTAATTGCATGATTGATTGCTCGGATCAACATGCAATGATGAGCCTGCCCTCAGTGCCTCTAGAACACTGTAGACAACACCGTATTAACCTGTTGGTAATGTCCAGTTATTCTAATAATACTGATGATGTGTGTCAGGTGGAGGAGCGCTCCAAGCTGAACAGACAGAGTTCTCCGGCGCTGCAGCATAAGTCCGTCTCCAGCCGGGTCTCTGAGGCCTCCCTGCCTCCTCGCTCCGAGTCCTTCAGCACTACAGGGATGCAGCCGGCCCGCACCCCACCAACACACCGCCCAGTTGAACCACAGGTGTGTGTCTGTCCCTCCTGTCGTCTGTCTGTCTCTCTGTGTGTGTGGGTGTTGACAATTACAAATATACAATATACACACAACCTATAATTGTATTTGATATTGCATACTAGTATGCTGTAGCCTATAGTACAGTCAACAAGCAGTATGTCTATCTGATGGAATTAGAAAATGAGAACGGACATTCCCATAATTCAGTGTTTTATCTCATTCTCTCTCTCTAGATGGCCCACCTGATTCCAGTGAAGACCATGACAGGCTCTCAGTCTCTGCAGGAGAGCACAGGAAGAGAGGCAGGGGGGATGGGGAGGAGAGGGGAGGAGGGGGGCGGCATGCCCCCCCGTCAGAACTCTGACCCCACCTCTGACTCTAACCCCGCCCCTCCACCTCGTACCACTAGCCGAGAGGACGATGAGCTTCCCCCTAAGGTCCCTCAGAGAACCACCTCCATCTCCCCAGCCCTGATGAGGAAAAACTCCCCCAACGGACAGGGACTCATACGAGCCAGGTGTGTGTGTGTGTGTGTGTGTGTGTGTGTGTGTGTGTGTGTGTGTCAGGGTCGGGCTCAATTCTATTTAAATTCCAGTCAATTCAGGAAGTGCACTGAAATTGCTTTTCACTTCAATGGGGAATTGGAATTAGGTTTACTTTCTGAAATGAAATGGCATTGACCCCAACCCTGGTGTGTGTGTACTGTGTATGTACTAACAGTGTGTATTAACAGTATGTGTGTGTACTGTGTATGTACTAACAGTGTGTATTAACAGTGTGTGTGTTCTTTCAGTAATCCAGACCTGAGAGCATCAGAGTTGTGTCTCGATACTGCTCCACAGAGGTCCTCTCACTCCTCCTCCTCATCCTCACCTTCATCACAGAGAGGTACACACACGCCCACACACACACACACACACACACACACACACACACACACACACACACACACACACACACACACAGACATATATGTGACTGATAAATACATGTATTTGTCTATTGATACGCTTTGTGAATGTTGATGCTGACTCCTCCCTTACGCTGTGATAGGTCCACCAGTCCAGGAGACCTCCCCCCCAGCAGAAGCCAATCAGGAGGTCAGGATCAGACCGGAGGAGGGGCGAGACTCAGGCAGACCCAGCAGACCTGCCGTGAGTAACACACGCAAACACACTCCTCGATTCTTTCTGGGAGTCAGGCTTTCTCTTCTTCTGCTGCTTATGTTTCTCTCTTTTTCTCCCTCTCTTTATCTTTCTCCTTCCTTCTCTCCTCCTCAATCTCTTCTGCTGTTCATCCCCTTCTATCAGAGCTATAAGAAAGCCATAGATGAGGTTAGTGACCTCCCCCTTTTATATCTCTGTTTCTACCTCTCTCTTCTCTCTCTCTGTTCTCTGTATAACCAGAATGGCCCATTCATTCAGGGTTTTAGTGGGATGTGTGTAAACTCAACTTAACATCACTTTGAAGGTCTGACCAAGTCAGACTTTTGAAATTCTGAAGTATGTGTCAGGGAGCTGAACGCATCTAGCCTAGTGGTTAGCCTAGTGGTTAGCCTAGTGGTTAGCCTAGTGGTTAGCATGTTGGGCCAGTAACCGAAAGGTTGCTGGATTGAATCCCTTAGCTGACAAGGTAAAAATCTGTCGTTCTGCCCCTGAACAAGGCAGTTAACCCACTGTTCCCTGGTAGACTGTCATTGTAAATAAGAATCTGTTCTTAACTGACTTGCCTGGTTAAATACACACAAAAAATATCTCTTTCTCTTCATTACTCTGTGCACATTGGTTATTTTAGGAGGAACTGGTGTGTGTGTGTGTGTGTGTGTGTGTGTGTGTGTGTGTGTGTGTGTGTGTGTGTGTGTGTGTGTGTGTGTGTGTGTGTGTGTGTGTGTGTGTGTGTGTGTGTGTGTGTGTGTGTGTGTGTGTGTGTGTGTGTGTGTGTGTGTGTGTGTGTGTGTGTTTAGGAAGAGCTTGTGGAGGTCCAGCCTGTCTGCATGAATTGGTTTAATCCAGTGGTTGGGGGGAATGGGGCTGTGGGACTGGGCCATCTGGTAGCATGGGGGTGTTTGCTAGATGGATACAGACATGGATGTGACCCCCTTTATTTTTTAGAAGCTTGTTTTTTGATGTATTGTTTTAGCTGGTCTTTTACTAGGACATCTTTCTCCAGAGTTCACAAATGTTTATTTGACGTGAAGTCATTGATGCTGATAGTTTATCTCGTTCTGTCCTTCTCTCAGTTCCCCCTATGTCTCTGTTAATTGGACTCTCCCAACCCTCTTGACTGTTAGAGAGTATGAAGTGGAATCACTGCATTAATAAATATTCGGGAACAAATTTGTATTTACTTTCTCTTTTTTTCTCTCTCTCTGTCGCTCTCTCTCTCGCTCTCTCTCTCTCTTTAGGACCTAAGTGCGCTGGCTAAGGAGCTGAGAGAGTTGAGGGTAGAGGAGGGCAGTAGACCTCCAGTGAAGGTGAGAAAGGTAATGTTTGACAAAGTATGTCCACTTTCAGACAGTATATCTTCATAGTGTATACTTTCAGACAGTATACTTTCATAGTGTACACTTTCAGACAGTATACTTTCATAATGTAAACTTTCAGACAGTATACCTTCACAGTGTATTCTTTCAGACAGTATACCTTCATAGTGTAAACTTTCAGACAGTATACCTTCATAGTGTACACTTTGACAGTATACCTTCATAATGTAAACTTTCAGACAGTATACCTTCATAGTGTACACTTTCAGACAGTATACCTTCATAGTGTACACTTTCAGACAGTATACCTTCATAGTGTAAACTTTCAGACAGTATACCTTCATAGTGTACACTTTCAGACAGTATACCTTCATAGTGTAAACTTTCAGACAGTATACCTTCATAATGTACACTTTCAGACAGTATACCTTCATAGTGTACATTTTCAGACAGTATACCTTCATAATGTAAACTTTCAGACAGTATACCTTCATAGTGTACACTTTGACAGTATACCTTCATAATGTACACTTTCAGACAGTATACCTTAATAGTGTACACTTTCAGACAGTATACCTTCATAGTGTACACTTTCAGACAGTATACCTTCATAGTGTACACTTTCAGACAGTATACCTTCATAGTGTACACTTTCAGACAGTATACCTTCATAGTGTACACTTTCAGACAGTATACCTTCATAGTGTACACTTTCAGACAGTATACCTTCATAGTGTATAATTTCAGACAGTATACCTTCATAGTGTACAATTTCAGACAGTATACCTTCATAGTGTACAATTTCAGACAGTATACCTTCATAGTGTACAATTTCAGACAGTATACCTTCATAGTGTACAATTTCAGACAGTATACCTTCATAGTGTACACTTTCAGACAGTATACCTTCATAGTGTACAATTTCAGACAGTATACCTTCATAGTGTACACTTTCAGACAGTATACCTTCATAGTGTACACTTTCAGACAGTATACCTTCATAGTGTACAATTTCAGACAGTATACCTTCATAGTGTACACTTTCAGACAGTATACCTTCATAGTGTACAATTTCAGACAGTATACCTTCATAGTGTACACTTTCAGACAGTATACCTTCATAGTGTACAATTTCAGACAGTATACCTTCCAAATAAAGGTGATAGATGGGATTCTATTATTCCTGTTTCCAAGGTGACAGACTACTCATCCTCCAGTGAGGAGCGGTCAGAGAGCAGCGACGAGGACGGAGAGACGGGGCAAGATGGGACTGTGGCTGTCATGTAAGTGTGTGTGTGTATACTAGGCCATCAATTTACAGTTGTGGTGAGTTGTATGTAGGGGGTCTGACTGTGTGTGTGTGTGTGTGTGTGTGTGTGTGTGTGTGTGTGTGTTGCAGGCCACAGCAGGGTGAAGCATATGGAGGTTTGACTGAAGAACCTCTGGCGGGCTCCTTCAACACAACACAGGACAGCACTCTGATCATGACAGAGGTGAGACACGCATGCAAGCACGCACACGCACGCACACACACACACACACGGACATACAACTTAGCTTTCTCTCTCTCTCTGTGTCTCTCTCAGGCGGAGGAGAGGAGGAGGGCAGCAGGCCATGGTGAGAGTAACGGGTTCCACAGCAACCATCACGGCAGCGGTAACCAAGGCAATCTCCCTGACCTGGTCCAGCAGAGCTCCTCCTCTTCACCCTCAACCCTGGATGCACTGAAAGAGGTAACACACACTCACACACACACACACTGCTTGTTTAGTTTTTTTCTACAGTTGTGCTCATTTCTTGTTTTCTTTCCAGCAATTTGGATCTAAAGCCTCCTTCTCCCCATTCGGTGACCCACGGTCCTATCAGACCTCCCCTACTGAAGATGAGGAAGAGAGCTCAGCTGGTAATGTTGTGTTAATCTTTATTGTAAGGTTATTCTTTGGTTGCTGTAATGTTGTGTTTATGTTATTGTAAGGTTGTAATGTAGTGTAAAGGTTTTAAAAAAAAGAACTGTGCTTATATTTGTCCTATTTTCCACATGTACAAGTGTGTATTAATACATGTGTGAAATGGAAATGTGTTTTTGAATATCCCAACTCTCCCAGAGACACCCTTGGAGAGCGGGGTCATGGCCAGGGTCAACGGCGACCTTAGAGCAATTAGGGTTAAGTGCCTTGCTCAAGGGCACAGCAGCAGATTTTTCACCTTGTCGGCTCAGGGATTCAAACAAGCGACCTTTCTGGGGCTACCTGCCTCCACTATACTATAACGTTGTTGTGTGGTTTCAGGTCTGTTCACCAGTGAGTTGCTGCATCAGGAGCAGGAGCAGGCCAGACTAGCCGAGGCCAGAAAGATCAGCGTGGTCAACGTGAACCCGACCAACATACGACCTCACAGTGACACGCCTGAGATACGCAAATACAAGAAGCGCTTCAACTCTGAGATACTGTGTGCTGCTCTCTGGGGTAAGAAACCCCAGATATTCTCACACAAATGTGAACACATACACACATGCAAAGTCTCTCACACGCATGAATACACTCATGTGTATTCCCACATGCACACTGAGAATGAATAATCCCTCTCTGTCTTGCTCTCTCCCCTCTCTCTGTCTCTCTGTCTCTTTGAAACTCTCTTTTCTCTCCCCTCTCTCTTCTCTCTCTCTCTCTCTCCCACCCTCTCTCTCTGTCTCTTTGAAACTCTCTCTCTGTCTCTCTCTCTCTCTCTCCTCTCTCTGTGTCTCTTTGGAAACTCTCTCTCTCTCTCTCTCTCTCTCTCTGTCTCTCCCCTCTCTCTGTGTCTCTTTGGAAACTCTCTCTCTCTCCTGTCTCTCTAGGTGTGAACCTGCTGGTGGGGACAGAGAATGGTTTGATGTTGCTTGACCGTAGCGGTCAGGGGAAGGTCTATAACCTGATAACCAGGAGACGCTTCCTACAGATGGATGTCCTGGAGGGACTTAATGTCCTGGTTACTATATCAGGTATTACCCACTGACCGCAGTAGGACCATTACATAACCGCAACATGACCACAGAGGGAGAACGTTGCTCTGTTAGTTAAAGAACTGGAGGCCTGTAGAACATCTCTGTTCTGATAAAGAGACATCTCTGTTTTTGCTCTCTCTCTTCCTCCCTTCCTCCTGTCCTCTCCCCTCCCTCCCTCTCCCCCTCCCAGGGAAGAAGAATAAGTTGCGTGTGTACTACCTGTCCTGGCTGAGGAACAGGATACTCCACAACGACCCAGAGGTGGAGAAGAAGCAGGGCTGGGTCACTGTAGGAGAGCTGGAGGGCTGTGTACACTACAAAGTTGGTACGGAACTCTCTCTCCTCTCTCTCTCTCTCTCTCTCTCTCTCTCTCTCTGTGTGTGTGTGTGTGACGGACCCACCTTTGTGTGTGTGTTGCCGTCTCTTCTGTGTGTGTTATTGAATCTCTTGTGTGTGTGTTGTTTCCAGTAAAGTACGAGAGGATCAAGTTCCTGGTGATCGCTCAGAAGAACGCAGTGGAGATCTATGCCTGGGCCCCCAAACCCTACCACAAGTTCATGGCCTTCAAGGTAACTCGCACACCGGGTCGAGATGTGATGTTGTAGTTAGGTAGACATCTTGGAAGTACAGGGACTCCTTGAGAGAAAATGTTGCACCGTTCTCTGTGACAACACTATGGGGTTTGTCACGTTGTTTGATACTGGTTACTCTGGGGTCAATAGTAACACTCTCTCTCTTTCACTCTCTCTCGCTCACTCTCTCTCTCTCTCTCTCTCTCTCCCCCACCTCCCAGTCATTCACTGACCTGCAGCACCGCCCCCAGCTGGTTGACCTGACGGTGGAGGAGGGGCAGAGGTTAAAGGTCATCTACGGCTCCAGCCTGGGCTTCCATGTCATCGACGTCGACTCTGGCAACCCTTACGACATCTACGTCCCCTCACACGTAAGTCTGTGTGTGGTGTGATATGTAGTTATTCTTCCTGACTGGCAGGGAGATAGCCAGTAGATAACCATTAACTCTCGGTCTGTCTCCGTATAGATTCAGACCCAGGTGACTCCCCATGCCATCGTGATTCTTCCTAAGACAGACGGGATGGAGATGTTGTTGTGTTATGAAGATGAGGGAGTGTACGTCAATACCTACGGACGCATCACTAAAGACGTCGTGCTGCAGTGGGGAGAGATGCCTACTTCTGTTGGTGAGTGTGTGTGTGTGTGTGTGTGTGTGTGTGTGTGTGTGTGTGTGTGTGTGTGTGTGTGTGTGTGTGTGTGTGTGTGTGTGTGTGTGTGTGTGTGTGTGTGTGTGTGTGTGTGTGTGTGAGCTCAGCTTTGTTTTAGGCCTGTGGGAGCTTGTTTAGGTTCGTGTAAAGTTTAATCAGATTCAATCTCAACACTGTTGTGTTCCATAATAGAACAGTGTTGTCTACAGTGAAACTAATACTGTCTGTTTTAACTTCTCTCTCTCCTTCGTCCTCTCTCTCTACTCTCCTCTCTCTCTCTACTCTCCTCTTTCTCTCTACTCTCCTCTTTCTCTCTCTACTCCTCTCTCTCTCTCTCTCTCTCTCTCTCTCTCTCTCTCTCTTTTCTCTCTCTCTCTCTCTCTCTCTCTCTCCTCTCTCTCGCTGTCTGTCTCTTTGTCTCTCTCTTTCTATCCTTAATCCTCCAGCCTATATCCACTCTAGCCAGATCATGGGCTGGGGGGAAAAGGCCATAGAGATCAGGTCTGTGGAGACGGGACACCTGGACGGGGTCTTCATGCACAAGAGAGCCCAGAGACTCAAGTTTCTGTGTGAGAGGAATGACAAGGTAAACAACATACACACACACACACACACACACACACACACACACACACACACACACACACATTCATATTCTCTATTGCCTGCATCAATCATGTCTTCTCATGCTGTGTGTGTGTGTGTGTGTGTGTGTGTGTGTGTGTGTGTGTGTGTGTGTGTGTGTGTGTGTGTGTGTGTCTAGGTGTTCTTTGCGTCAGTGAGGTCTGGAGGCAGCAGTCAGGTCTTCTTCATGACCCTCAACCGTAGCTCCATGATGAACTGGTGAAACTAACTCCTCCCACCATCTTCCCATTGGCCTGCTCAGCTGTCCATCACGGGCCAAGGCTAATTTCATAAGCCAATTAAAACAATGGACCAAGAGAATCAAATCGCACCCTGAACCAAACATGTGAATTGAATAATGGGAGAGTCCAACACTGAATCTAACTGAGAGAATCAAACACTGAGAGAATCAAATATCAAATCAGTGTGAAAGAATTGAATTGTAAATGAATCAAGCTCTGAGAGAATCAAACTTGAAGACAGTGAAACACTGAGAGACTACAACACTGTAACAGACTTAAAGGACTATAAAGAATGAAATAAGAAGAAGATACATGACTATTAAGACGAGGAGTCTGAAGGTAGAGGAGTGTTTGGATCAACGGGGGCGCTGGGTTTCCGGTTTTCCAGATCTCGACTACCGTCTGTGGAGACGAACCGGTACTTCCGCATCCTAATCTTTCTTTCTCTCCTCCACTTCACTTTTCACTTCCCCTCTCTCCACCACTCCACCCCTCTTCTCTAAAATATCGGCTATGTCCCTTTAAAACAAAATCACAGCCTCTGTCTCCCTCCTCTTCTCCATTCCTCCTTTCCTCTTCTCCTCCTACCCCTCTCCACTCTAAAGTCTTTCCTCTTCTCCTCCTACGCCTCTCTCCACTCTAAAGTCTTTCCTCTTCTCCTCCTACGCCTCTCTCCACTCTAAAGTTTTTGCTCTTCTCCTCCTACCCCTCTCTCCACTCTAAAGTCTTTCCTCTTCTCCTCCTACTCCTCTCTCCACTCTAAAGTCTTTCCTCTTCTCCTCCTACCCCTCTCTCCACTCTAAAGTCTTTCCTCTTCTCCTCCTATCCCTCTCTCCACTCTAAAGTCTTTCCTCTTCTCCTCCTACCCCTCTCTCCACTCTAAAGTCTTTCCTCTTCTCCTCCTACCCCTCTCTCCACTCTAAAGTCTTTCCTCTTCTCCTCCTATCCCTCTCTCCACTCTAAAGTCTTTCCTCTTCTCCTCCTATCCCTCTCTCCACTCTAAAGTCTTTCAATTCTCAAGGTGCTGCATCAGATAAACTGTAATGTTATAACAAAAAAAAGAATAACAACATTCTGCTGTTTACTAGAAATATGCTTTCATTCTGTCTTTTAAATAACACATTGTTCAAGTTTTGTTTCTTGTTTATTTAGGTACTTTAAAATTACTTTTGAATTGTAATGTTAAGAGCTTGATAACTTGCACAGCAGATTGCTAGTTTCTGTCGTTCATTTTGTGTGTTTTATTTTATGCTGAAATGCCAGAGTAAAACCTGATTCAACTGAGAATCATTTGAGAATTGTCTGAGAATTATCTGTCTCTGTGTGTAAATAATTATTGTGTAAAGCTGTCTCCCACCTGAGTCTGATTTGATTGGTCTGGTCTGATTGTGACTCTTTCCTGTTTGTACAGTGCCTAGCATGATGAAGCAAACATCACACATAGGCCAACTGATTTATCTACCGTTGTTTTGTTCACTCTTTTCTGTTGGTTTACCATTTTATTTTAACACTTTGATAGCATCTTATGTCCTTAGATTGAACATGATCATTTCATCTTAAACAAAACTTAATTTATAAAAATAAAAAAAACATCTTTAAGACATTTTATTAAATACATTTGCGTTTCTGAAAACAAAGACGAGAACATCTGAAGCTGTTGTCCTTAATGCTGTTTAAGCCATGCTGTAGAGCTCCATTACCCAGAATGCAACAGTTCTGTAAGGTGTGTGTGTGTGTGGGTCATGTATGTATATTTAGTGACTGCAAACACATTCATCCAAGAAACATTACATTCACCGAGACCCACTCCCTCAAATTACAAACAAGTGCAGGGGAAACACTTTTGTCCGGAAATTAAACTTCCAGACTGCTCCTTTAAGTTACTGTTATGGAGACAGGTTGCTTTTTAGAATGTTAGCAATAATGAGCTGTGCTGATTGAACGTGTGTGTGTGTGTGTGTGTGTGTGTGTGTGTGTGTGAGAGAGAGAGAGAGAGAGAGTGATACACCTCTATCTGGTGAACAGACTGCTGATCACTACTGTTGGACTCTGTCTTTAAAAGAAAAACTCTAGACCTCTTTGTTTCTGAACGACAAACTCATCACTAATGTTTTGGTTTCTATGTTTTGTAAAACAGAAAAATAAATGATACTAGAACATTATTCCTTTTTTTAACGTATTTTTGTGTGTGTGTTTGCGTCTTTGTGTTTGTGTGTGTGTGTGTGTGTGTGTGTGTGTGTGTGTGTGTGTGTGTGTGTGTGTGTGTGTGTGTGTGTGTGTGTGTGTGTGTGTGTGTGTAGGGGTTGCAGTGTAAGTTATCAGCTGAGGCCACCGACCCTCAGACTTTGTCCCTGTTGAAGGTATATCATTAACCCTACTTAATACTTTCCCTCCCTGTGTGTGTGTGTGTGTGTGTGTGTGTGTCAGTGTCAGCCAATGTGCTGAGCTCAGGATGACCTATGTGTGTGTGTGTGAACAGTGGACACCAGCCCAGACACTGTGTGTGTGTGTTCACTAATCACTACACGGAGTTTAACCACCATGAAAACAGGGTGACAAACACAGCCTAAGACAGTGTATTAGGCACCATGTGTGATGTAATGATGTTAATAACATGAATGATAAACGCCCAACAGTACAGATAGAGAGGTGCTGTGCTCAGGTGTGTCTTTCTATCTAGTGCTGTGTGTATGTCGAGATGAGTGCATGGACACAGCGTGATCCCAGCGATTGATGATTACCCTGGAAGTGTGTGTGTGATCAGTTGGTGTTGTTGGAGCTGGTGTCGAGACTCTGAACCCATCATGGAGTCGAGAAAGGTAAGATCGCCGTACACTTCTACACACTCTAGCTCTCACACACACACGCTCTTTTTGAGGTATCTAATCCATTTACTAAACAAATATTGAAAGCCAAGTTGTGGGTTTTATAATGTAGTAAAAGCTCCTACTGTTCAATCCTGACTGACACTCTGTAGCTACACACAAGGACAGGAGTGAGAGTTTGTTTATATTTTATTTAACTAGGCATTAAGAACACATTCTTATTTACAATGAAAGCCTGCCAGGGAAGGTGGGTTAACTGCCTTGTTCAGGGGTGGAACGACAGATTTTTACCTTGTCAGCTCGGGGATTTGATCCAGCCACCTTTCCGGTTACTGGCCCACCGCTCTAACCACTAGGCTCCCTGCTGCCCCTGAACGTGTGCATCGTGTGTCGTGATTAAACCGAGGGAGAGTACCATTGATTTGACAGTGCATTTGTTGATGGCATGAGAGAGCTGGTTATACAGTGAGGGATTTTGTACGTTTGCCCACTCACAAAGAAATGATCAGTCTATAATTTTAATGGTAGGTTTATTTGAACAGTGAGAGACAGAATAACAACAAAAAAATCCAGAAAAACGCATGTTATAAATTTAATTTCATTTTAATGAGGGAAATAAGTATTTGACCCCCTCTCAATCAGAAAGAATTCTGGCTCCCAGGTGTCTTTTATACAGGTAACGAGCTGAGATTAGGAGCACACTCTTAAAGGGAGTGCTCCTAATCTCAGTTTGTTACCTGTATAAAAGACACCTGTCCACAGAAGCAATCAATCAATCAGATTCCTAACTCTCCACCATGGCCAAGACCAAGACCAAAGAGCTCTCCAAGGATGTCAGGGACAAGATTGTAGACCTACAAAAGGCTGAAATGGGCTACAAGACCATCGCCAAGCAGCTTTGTGAGAAGGTGACAACAGTTGGTGCGATTATTTGCAAATGGAAGAAACACAAAAGAACTTTCAATATCCCTTGGCCTGGGGCTCCATGCAAGATCTCACCTCGCGGAGTTGCAATGATCATGAGAACGGTGAGGAATCAGCCCAAAACTACACGGGAGGATCTTGTCAATGATCTCAAGGCAGCTGGGACCATAGTCACCAAGAAAATAATTTGTAACACACTACGCCGTGAAGGACTGAAATCCTGCAGCGCCCGCAAGGTCCCCCTGCTCAAGAAAGCACATATGCATGCCCGTCGGAAGTTTGCCAATGATCATCTGAATGATTCAGAGGACAACTGGGTGAAAGTGTTGTGGTCAGATGAGACCAAAATGGAGCTCTTTGGCATCAACTCAACTCGCCGTGTTTGGAGGAGGAGGAATGTCGCCTATGACCCCAAGAACACCATCCCCACCATCAAACATGGAGGTGGAAACATTATGCTTTGGGGGTGTTTTTCTGCTAAGGGGACAGGACAACTTCACCGCATCAAAGGAACAATGGACGGGGCCATGAACCATCAAATCTTTGGTGAGAACCTCCTTCCCTCAGCCAGGTAATTGAAAATGGGTCGTGGATGGGTATTCCAGCATGACATTGACCCAAAACACACAGCCAAGGCAACAAAGGAGTGGCTGAAGAAGAAGCACATTAAGGTCCTGGAGTGGCCTAGCCAGTCTCCAGACCTTAATCCCATAGAAAATCTGTGGAGGGAGCTGAACATTCGAGTTGCCAAACGTCAGCCTCGAAACCTTAATGACTTGGAGAAGATCTGCAAAGAGGAGTGGGACAAAATCCCTCCTGAGATGTGTGCAAACCTGGTGGCCAACTACAAGAAACGTTTGAACTCTGTGATTGCCAACAAGGGTTTTGCCACCAAGTACTAAGTCATGTTTTGCAGAGAGGTCAAATACTTATTTCCCTCATTAAAATGCAATTCATTTAATAACATTTTTGACATGTGTTTTTCTGGATTTTTTTGTTGTTATTCTGTCTCTCATTGTTCAAATAAACCTACCATTAAAATTATAGACTGATCATTTCTTTGTCAGTGGGCAAACGTACAAAATCAGCAGGGGATCAAATACTTTTTTCCCCCACTGTATCAGTGATTCATCATATTAGACGTCTCTTTTTTAGTTCTGAGTGAAACACATCTGTAAACAGGAACAGCAGCAAGCAGTATGTGTTGTATTCCATCATTGACCCACCTTTATTACTTTGTTAGGGGCAGATCAGCTTTAATATTACAGACAGATTGTAGCTTCTATCATTGTAATTGTCTGCATCATCTCCAACCCCGCATATATCTTTTTTTAGTAAATATATATTATTGTAAATATATATTTTTTTTTATACATTTTCCTTCTTTATTATTTTCTCCTAACCCTACCCCTTAATTGGATTAAACTAATGGACAACGCTTAGGCTTCTACTTCCAGTTTATACATTCTACATACATTTCATGGACAGTATATTTTACATTAGTTATCTTTTGTTTGTTTTAGTCCCATCCTTCAGCTACCCTCAATCCATCCCATCTATCTCTGAAGACCAACCAGTTTTGATTTCTAGCTGCCGTAGATTTTCCACTGTGTGAGGTTTCACAAAAGTTCTGAACCTTTCTATTCTCGTAGTTTCTACAGATTGTAAATGAAAGACCAACACCTTTGCTAAGAGTATTATTATATTTTTGTATTTATTACAGGTTTTTTTTGTGCCAATTTTGGTTTTTAATGCAGGGCCAACAAACAAGTTCCCTACCTTCTCCCTACCTTTCCACTTGCCTCCTCCATTTTTGCGGTAATGCTGCAATCAGTCGGTTGTCATTTTGGGCAGAGCAGAAATGTCCATATATTTTTATTAACAGCATGTGTCACACACCTAATTAAACTAGTCAACTAAATATCAAGCCCTTGATTAGTTGAATCAGGAAACAGTAACACAGTAATGTGAAGATGTTTTGTTATAAACAGTATTTTACAGCAGGTGGGACTGCATGGTGCGTTGAACTGGTTCCCTGCCCACTAGGTCAGCGCATTACAGGCACCTTTTAATATCTGTGTGTCCTACAGCAGCTGACAGGCACTCTAGCCCTCGCAGTGTTTTCAGCAGTCTTGGGTTCTCTACAGTTCGGATACAGCTTGGGAGTCATCAATGCGCCACAGAAGGTACACACACACACTGTTTATTTTAGTAATGAGTAAACAGCAAGTACTATTATTAACCTTTACTTTGTTTCCTAGGTGATAGAGCAGCATTATGGGCGGTCCCTGGGGGTGCTCCCTGAGGAGCCTCTCCTCCTATCAGAGAACGGTACTGAGACAGAGAAGCGGGAAGTGCATCCCTCTGTGGTCATGTATTGGTCTCTGTCTGTGTCGATCTTCTCTATCGGGGGCGTGGTGTCATCCTTCCTGGTGGGCTTCATTGGAGACCTGAGAGGAAGGTGTGTGTGAGCATCCGAACCTCCCTCTTCCTCTATCTGTCTCAAGATGAAACTGAACGCGCTTGTGTGACTGACTGGGTTTGAACTCGGGTCGTCTGTATGCCACAAGACTGTGTTAGCCTACTGAGCTAATGCCTATGCTGTCTGTGCAGGGTGAAGGGCATGCTGATGGTGAATGTGTTAGCAGTAGTAGCAGGACTACTGATGGTGATGGCTAAGATGTGGAAACCTCACGTCATGGTCATCGCTGGACGATGTGTCATGGGATTCTACTGTGGTGAGTTATCAATACATTGAGTCACACACTACAGTACGTCAGGAAGGAAGTATTCGGCCAGGCTCTGTCCACTATGTACATCCTTATCACTACAAGTGTGAACAAGGCTGGTACTGACTCTCTCTTCACACCCCCTTATCCTCTGTCTCTCTCTTTCTCAATTCAATTTCAATTCAAGGGCTTTATTGGCATGGGAAACATACGATAACATTGCCAAAGCAAGTGAAGTGGATAATAAACAAAAGTGAAATAAACAATTAAAATGAACAGGCAACATTACACTCACAAAAGTTCCAAAATAATAAAGACATTTCAAAATGTCATATTATGTGTAAATAGTTCAAGTACAAAAAATAAAATAAATAAACATAAATATGGGTTGTTCTTCACTGGTTGCCCTTTTCTTGTGGCAACAGGTCACAAATGTTGCTGCTGTGATTGCACACATTTGGCAGGAGGTTAGGAAGTGCAGCTCAGCTTCCACCTCATTTTGTGGGCAGTGTGCACATAGCCTGTCTTCTCTTGAGAGCCAGGTCTGCCTACAGCGACCTTTCTCAATAGCAAGGCTATGTTCACTGAGTCTGTACTGTACATAGTCATGGCTTTCCTTACATTTGGGTCAGTCACAGTGGTCAGGTATTCTGTCACTGTGTACTCCCTGTTTAGGGCCAAATAGCATTCTAGTTTGCTCAGTTTTTTTGTTAATTCTTTCCAATGTGTCAAGTAATTATCTTTTTGTTTTCTCATGATTTGGTTGAGTCTAACTGTGTAGCTGTCCTGGGACTCGTTGGGGTCTGTTTGTGTTTGTGAACAGATCCCCAGGCCCAGCTTGCTTAGGGGACTCCAGGTTCATCTCTCTGTAGGTGATGGCTTTGTTTTGTAAGGTTTGGTAATCACTTCCTTTTAGTTGGTTGTAGAATTGAATGGCTCTTTCCTGGATTTTGATAATCAACTGGTATCGGCCTAATTCTGCACTGCATGCACTGCATTTTGGTATTTTACGTTTGTATCTCTCTCCCTATCTCCCCTCTTCTCTCTCCCCTTCTCTCTCTCAGGTCTGTCCTCAGGGTTAGTTCCTATGTATATAGGGGAGATAGCTCCCATGGCCTACAGAGGAGCTCTGGGAACCTTACATCAACTGGCTACTGTTACTGGTATACTACTGAGTCAGGTAAAACCACACACACACACACACACGCACGCACGCACGCACACACACACACACACACACACACGTGCCTGTCCTTTAACCTCTATCCCCCTGTCACTGTCTGTCCTCTAATCTCTATTCCCCTGTCTCTTTCTGTCCTCTAATCTCTATTCCCCTGTCTCTTTCTGTCCTCTAATCTCTATCCCCCTGTCACTGTCTGTCCTCTAATCTTTATTCCCCTGTCTCTTTCTGTCCTCTAATCTCTATTCCCCTGTCTCTTTCTGTCCTCTAATCTCTATCCCCCTGTCACTGTCTGTCCTCTAAACTCTATCCCCGCGTCACTGTCTGTCCTCTAATCTCTATTTCCCTGTCTCTTTCTGTCCTCTAATCTCTATCCCCCTGTCTCTTTCTGTCCTCTAATCTCTATTCCCCTGTCTCTTTCTGTCCTCTAATCTCTATTCCCCTGTCTCTTTCTGTCCTCTAATCTCTATTCCCCTGTCTCTTTCTGTCCTCTAATCTCTATTCCCCTGTCTCTTTCTGTCCTCTAATCTCTATCCCCCTGTCACTGTCTGTCCTCTAAACTCTATCCCCGCGTCACTGTCTGTCCTCTAATCTCTATTTCCCTGTCTCTTTCTGTCCTCTAATCTCTATCCCCCTGTCTCTTTCTGTCCTCTAATCTCTATTCCCCTGTCTCTTTCTGTCCTCTAATCTCTATCCCCCTGTCACTGTCTGTCCTCTAATCTCTATCCCCACGTCACTGTCTGTGTTCATCCCTAATCTCTGTCCCTCTGTCTCTCTCTGTGTTCGTCCCTAATTTCTGTCCCCCTGTCTCTGTGTTCGTTCCTAATCTCTGTCCCCGTCTCTCTGTGTCCGTCCCATAATCTCTGTCCCCCTGTCTCTCTGTGTCTGTCCCTAATCTCTGTCCCCCTGTCTCTCTGTGTCCGTCCCTAATCTCTGTCCCCCGTCTCTCTGTGTGTTCGTTCCTAATCTCTGTCCCCCTGTTTCTCTTTGTGTCCATCCCTAATCTCTTTCCCCCTGTCTCTCATCTCTGTCCCCCTGTCCCCCAGGTGCTAGGTCTAGAGTTCCTCCTGGGTAATGACTACTACTGGCCACTGCTGCTAGGTCTGTCTGGAGCTCCTGCTGTGTTACAGTCTCTACTGCTGCCACTGTGTCCTGAAAGTCCCAGATACCTCTACATCAAGAGAGACATGGTGGAGGAGGCCAAGAAGAGTATGTACTGTAGCAATCTCAGCTCTCTCTTAGAAAATACATGACCAGTCAAAAGTTTGGACACACATACTCATTCAAGGGTTTTTCTTTATTTGTTCTATTTTCTACATTGTAGAATAATAGTGAAGACATCAAAACTATGAAATAACACATATTGAATCATGTAGTAATCAAAAAAGGGTTAAACAAATCAAAATATATTTTATATTTGAGATACTTCAAAGTAGCCACCCTTTGCCTTCATGACAGCTTTCCACACTTGGCATTCTCTCAACCAGCTTCATGGGGTAGTTAATTGAAATGCATTCCAGGTGACAAGTGTGCCTTGTTAAAAGTTCATTTGTGGAATTTCTTTCCTTCTTAATGCGTTTGAGCCAATCAGTTGTGTTGTGACAAGGTAGGGGTGGTATACAGAAGATAGCCATATTTGGTAAAATAATAAGTCCATATTATGGCAAGAACAGCTCAAATAAGCAAAGAGAAACAACAGTCCATCATTACTTTAAGACATGGAGGTCAGTCAGTACGGAACATTTCTTCAAGTGCAGTCGCACATACCATCAAGTGCTATGATGAAACTGGCTCTTATGAGCACCACCACTGGAAAGGAAGACCCAGAGTTACCTCTGCTGCAGAGGATAAGTTCATTAGAGTTACCAGCCTCAGAAATTGCAGCCCAAATAAATGCCTTACGGAGTTCAGACACATCTCAACATCAACTGTTCAGAGGAGACTGTGTGAATCAGGCCTTCATGGTCTAATTGCTGCAAAGAAACTACTACTAAAGGACACCAATAAGAAGGAGAGACTTGCTTGGGCCAAGAAACACGAGCAATGGACATTAGACCGGTGGAAATCTGTCCTTTGGTCTGATGAGTCCAAATTTGCGATTTTAGTTTCCAACTGCCGTGTCTTTGTGAGACGCAGAGTAGATGAACGGAGGATCTCCGCATGTGTAGTTCCCACCGTGAAGCATGGAGGTGGGGGTGCTTTGCTGGTGACACTGTCTGTGATTTATTTAGAATTCATTCAAGGCACACTTAACCAGCATGGCTACCACATTATTCTGCAGTGATACGGCATCCCATCTGGTTTGTGCTTAGTGGGACTATCATTTGTTTTTCAACAGGACAATGACCCAACACACCTCTAGGCTGTGTAAGAGCTATTTGACCAAGAAGGAGAGTGATGGA
Organism: Salmo trutta; assembly: GCF_901001165.1. NCBI lineage: Eukaryota > Metazoa > Chordata > Actinopteri > Salmoniformes > Salmonidae > Salmo > Salmo trutta. Next base: position 8,421,634 of record NC_042995.1, on the reverse strand, counting down.
GTGCTGCATCAGATGACCTGGCCTCCACAATCACCCGACCTCAACCCAATTGAGATGGTTTGGGATGACTTGGACCGCAGAGTGAAGAAAAAGCAGTGCTCAGCATATCTGGGAACTCCTGTTGGAAAAGACTGTTGGAAAAGCATTCCAGGTGAAGCTGGTTGAGAAAATGCCAAGAGTGTGCAAAGCTGTCATCAAGGCAAAAGGTGGCTACTTTGAAGAATCCAAAATATATTTAGATTTGTTTAAAACTTTTGTGGTTACTACATGTTATTTCATAGTTTTGATGTCTTCACTATTATTCTACAATGTAGAAAATAGTATCAATAAATAAAAAGCCTTGAATGAGTAGGTGTCCAAAACACTTGATGTGTGCGTACGTTTGTAGGTCTGCGTCGTCTGAAGGGAGAGTATGACCCATCAGCTGACCTGGAGGAGATGAGGAGGGAGAAGGAGGAGGTAGAGAAGGAGGCGCAAGTCTCTATCGCTGTACTGGTAAGTTCAATATCTAATCTACTGAACATCTGCTATATAGCTGTCTAATCCATGTCGGTCTGGTCCAGTATTAATAATGTGATTTATGTCTGTGGTCCTGTATTAATAATATGATATGTGTCTGCAGTCCTGTAGTCCTGTGTTAATAATATGATGTGTGTCTGTAGTCTGGTATTAATAATGTGATTTGTGTCTGTGGTCCTGTATTAATAATATGATATGTGTCTGCAGTCCTGTAGTCCTGTGTTAATAATATGATGTGTGTCTGTAGTCTGGTATTAATAATGTGATTTGTGTCTGTGGTCCTGTATTAATAATATGATATGCGTCTGTAGTCCTGTATTAATAATGTTATATGTGTCTGTAGTCCTGTATTAAACATGTAACATGTGTCTGTAGACCTGTATTAATAATGTGATATGTTTCTGTAGTCCTGTATTAATAATATGATATGTGTCTGTGGTCCTGTATTAACATGTGACATGTGTCTGTAGACCTGTATTAATAATGTGATATGTTTCTGTAGTCCTGTGTTCATAATGTGACATGTTTCTGTAGTCCTGTATTAATAATGTGATATGTTTCTGTAGTCTTGTATTAATAATGTGATTTGTTTCTGTAGTCCTGTATTAATAATGTGATCTGTTTCTGTAGTCCTGTATTAATAATTAGATATGTGTCTGTAGTCCTGTATTAATAATGTGATATGTTTCTGTAGTCCTGTATTAATAATGTGATATGTTTCTGTAGTTCTGTATTAATAATATGATATGTGTCTGTAGTCCTGTATTAATAATATGATATCTTTCTGTAGTCCTGTATTAATAATTAGATATGTGTCTGTAGTCCTGTATTAATAATGTGATATGTGTCTGTAGTCCTGTATTAATAATATCATATGTGTCTGTAGTCCTGTGTTCATAATGTGATATGTTTCTGTAGTCCTGTATGAATAATGTGATATGTGTCTGTAGTCCTGTATTAACATGTGATATGTGTCTGTAGTCCTGTATTAACATGTGATATGTGTCTGTAGTCCTGTATTAACATGTGATATGTGTCTGTAGACCTGTATTAATAATGTGATATGTTTCTGTAGTCCTGTATTAATAATGTGATATGTTTCTGTCGTCCTGTGTTCATAATGTGATCTGTTTCTGTAGTCCTGTGTTCATAATGTGATATGTTTCTGTAGTCCTGTGTTCATAATGTGATCTGTTTCTGTAGTTCTGTATTAATAATGTGATATGTTTCTGTAGTCCTGTGTTCATAATGTGATATGTTTCTGTAGTCCTGTGTTCATAATGTGATCTGTTTCTGTAGTCCTGTATTAATAATGTGATATGTTTCTGTAGTCCTGTATTAATAATGTGATATGTTTCTGTAGTCCTGTAGTAAAAATGTGATATGTGTCTGTAGTCCTGTGTTCATAATGTGATATGTGTCTGTAGTCCTGTGTTCATAATGTGATATGTTTCTGTAGTCCTGTGTTCATAATGTGATATGTTTCTGTAGTCCTGTGTTCATAATGTGATATGTTTCTGTAGTCCTGTATTAATAATGCGATATGTTTCTGTAGTCCTGTATGAATAATGTGATATGTGTCTGTAGTCCTGTATTAACATGTGATATGTATCTGTAGTCCTGTATTAACATGTGATATGTGTCTGTAGACCTGTATTAATAATGTGATATGTTTCTGTAGTCCTGTATTAATAATGTGATTTGTTTCTGTAGTCCTGTAGTAAAAAAGTGATATTCGTCTGTAGTCCTGTATTAATGCTATAATATATCTGTGGTCTTTTAGGTGCGGTCATCTCTCTACAGGCAGCAGCTGTTTGTAGCCTTGATGATGCATCTCTCACAACAACTGTCTGGAATTAACGCTGTGAGTTACTGAGAGAGAGGGAACAACTGTCTGGAATTGACGCTGTGAGTTACTGAGAGAGAGGGAACAACTGTCTGGAATCAATGCTGTGAGTTACTGAGAGAGAGGGAACAACTGTCTGGAATTGACGCTGTGAGTTACTGAGAAAGAGGAAAAAACTGACTGGAATCAACACTGTGAGTTACTAAGGGAGAGAGAACAACTGTCTGGAATCAACACTGAGTTACTGAGAGAGAGAGAACAACTGTCTGGAATCAACGCTGTGAGTTACTGAGAAAGAGGGAACAGCTGTCTGGAATCAACGCTGTGAGTTACTAAGGGAGAGGGAACAACTGTCTGGAATCAACGCTGTGAGTTACTGAGAAAGAGGGAACAACTGTCTGGAATCAACGCTGTGAGTTTATGAGAGAGAGGGAACAACTGTCTGGAATCAACACTGAGTTACTGAGAAAGAGGGAACAGCTGTCTGGAATCAACGCTGTGAGTTACTGAGAGAGAGGGAACAACTGTCTGGAATCAACACTGAGTTACTGAGAGAGAGGGAACAACTGTCTGGATCCAACGCTGTGAGTTACTGAGAGAGAGGGAACAACTGTCTGGATCCAACGCTGTGAGTTACTGAGAGAGAGGGAACAACTGTCTGGAACCAACGCTGTGAGTTACTGAGAGAGAGGGGGAGAGAGGGAACAACTGTCTGGATCCAACGCTGTGAGTCACTGAGAGAGAGGGGGAGAGAGGGAACAACTGTCTGGAATCAATGCTGTGAGTCACTGAGAGAGAGGGAACAACTGTCTGGAATAAACGCTGTGAGTTACTGAGAGAGAGAGGGAACAACTGTCTGGAACCAACGCTGTGAGTTACTGAGAAAGAGGGAACAACTGTCTGGATCCAACGCTGTGAGTTACTGAGAGAGAGGGAACAACTGTCTGGAACCATCACTGTGAGTTACTGAGAGAGAGAGGGAACAACTGTCTGGAATCAATGCTGTGAGTTACTGAGAGAGAGAGGGAACAACTGTCTGGATCCAACGCTGTGAGTTACTGAGAGAGAGGGAACACCTGTCTGGAACCAACGCTGTGAGTTACTGAGAGAGAGGGAACAGCTGTCTGGAATCAACGCTGTGAGTTACTGAGAGAGAGGGAACAACTGTCTGGATCCAACGCTGTGAGTTACTGAGAGAGAGGGAACAACTGTCTGGATCCAACGCTGTGAGTTACTGAGAGAGAGGGAACAACTGTCTGGATCCAACGCTGTGAGTTACTGAGAGAGAGGGAACAACTGTCTGGAACCAACGCTGTGAGTTACTGAGACAGAGGGGGAGAGAGGGAACAACTGTCTGGATCCAACGCTGTGAGTCACTGAGAGAGAGGGGGAGAGAGGGAACAACTGTCTGGAATCAATGCTGTGAGTCACTGAGAGAGAGGGAACAACTGTCTGGAATAAACGCTGTGAGCTAATGAGAGAGGGAACAACTTTCTGGAGTCACCGTTGTGAGTAACTGAGAGAGAGGGAACAACTGTCTGGAATCAATGCTGTGATTAATTGAGAGAGAGAGGGAACAACTGTCTGGAATCACCGCTGTGAGTTACTGAGAAAGAGGGAACAACTGTCTGGAATCAACGCTGTGAGTTACTAAGGGAGAGGGAACAACTGTCTGGAATTAACGCTGTGAGTTACTGAGAGAGAGGGAACAACTGTCTGGATCCAACGCTGTGAGTTACTGAGAGAGAGGGAACAACTGTCTGGAACCAACGCTGTGAGTTACTGAGAGAGAGGGGGAGAGAGGGAACAACTGTCTGGATCCAACGCTGTGAGTCACTGAGAGAGAGGGGGTGAGAGGGAACAACTGTCTGGAATCAATGCTGTGAGTCACTGAGAGAGAGGGAACAACTGTCTGGAATAAACGCTGTGAGCTAATGAGAGAGCGAACAACTTTCTGGAGTCACCGTTGTGAGTAACTGAGAGAGAGGGAACAACTGTCTGGAATCAACGCTGTGAGTTACTGAGAGAGAGAGGGAACAACTGTCTGGAACCAACGCTGTAAGTTACTGAGAGAGAGAGGGAACAACTGTGTGGAATCAACGCTGTGAGTTACTGAGAGAGAGAGGGAACAACTGTCTGGAATCAACGCTGTAAGTTACTGAGAGAGAGAGGGAACAACTGTCTGGAACCAATGCTGTGAGTCACTGAGAGAGAGGGAACAACTGTCTGGAATAAACGCTGTGAGCTAATGAGAGAGGGAACAACTTTCTGGAATCAACGCTGTGAGTTACTGAGAGAGAGAGGGAACAACTGTCTGGAATCAACGCTGTGAGTTACTGAGAGAGAGGGGGAACAACTGTCTGGAATCAACGCTGTGAGTTACTGAGAGAGAGGGGGAACAACTGTCTGGAATCAACACTGTGAGTTACTGAGAGAGAGGGAACAACTGTCTGGAATCAACACTGAGAGTTACTGAGAGAGAGGGAACAACTGTCTGGAATCAACGCTGTGAGTTACTGAGAAAGAGGGAACAACTGTCTGGAATCAACGCTGTGAGTTACTAAGGGAGAGGGAACAACTGTCTGGAATCAACGCTGTGAGTTACTGAGAAAGAGGGAACAACTGTCTGGAACCAACACTGTGAGTTACTGAGAAAGAGGGAACAACTGTCTGGAATCAACGCTGTGAGTTGCGGAGAGAGAGAGGGAACAGCTGTCTGGAATCAATGCTGTGAGTTACTGAGAAAGAGGGAACAACTGTCTGGAATCAACGCTGTGAGTTGCGGAGAGAGAGAGGGAACAGCTGTCTGGAATCAATGCTGTGAGTTACTGAGAAAGAGAGAGAGAGAGAGGAGAGAAGTAACAACTGTCTTGGAGAGGGAATACAGGAAGAAATGAGAGGGAGTGTTAATGAGTGAGAGAGAATTGTGAGTGTGTGTGTGTTTGTGTGTGTGTTGAGTCACCAGTGAGTTTATTGTATATTTTTTATATTGTTTTATATTGTTGTATATTGTTTTACATTGTTTTAACAGCCTGGATGTGCCAGATTGCGGTTTTTATGACTCTGCTTTACTGAATGGAAACATAATGTTTGTTTTATTCTCTTCAGATCTTTTATTACTCAACAGCCATCTTTGAGAGAGCAGGAGTCACTCAGCCTGTCTATGCAACCATTGGAGTAGGAGTTATCAATACCGTCTTTACGATGGTGTCGGTACGGAAAGACACACACACACACACACACTGACAAACTAACACGTGCACACGTAGACTAACCATTTGTAGGTCAGTGATGCAAACAGTAACACTGAAATGTGTGTGTATTGCAGGTGGCTCTAGTGGACAGGGCCGGCAGACGAACGTTGACTCTGATTGGTTTAGGTGGGATGTGTATCTGTGCTGTCGCCATGACAGTCGGCCTTGTGTACCTGGTATGACCAATCAAAAATCATTGTCTCTATCTCTCTACCAATAGGGTTTCCTGTCTGTATATGACTGTTTCCTGTGTTTTTTAACTATCTCTTGTCCCTACAGAGTAAAACAATGAGGTTCTCCTCTCCTCTCTTCTCCTCTTCTCTTCTCCTCTTCTCTTCTCTTCTCTCCTCTCTTCTCCTTCCCAGAGTGTCTACTCCTGGATGTCCTATGTCAGCATGTCGGCCATCTTCCTGTTTGTGTGTTTCTTTGAGATCGGCCCTGGTCCCATCCCCTGGTTCATCGTGGCTGAGTTATTCAGTCAGGGCCCCAGGCCTGCTGCTATAGCTCTGGCTGGCTGCACCAACTGGACCAGCAACTTCATCATAGGCATGACCTTCCCTTACATAGAGGTAAGATACATGGACAGACGGACAGACAGATCGACAGACCCATTAACTCTCTATTTCTCTCTTTCTCTCTCCCTCCACCCCTCCCTCCAGGCTCTGTGTGGTAGCTATGTGTTCATCCTGTTTGCGGTGCTGTTGTTTGGCTTCACTGTGTTCACTTACCTGCGTGTGCCGGAGACCAAAGGGAAGACATTTGAGGAGATAGCAGCTGTGTTTAAAAAGGGAAGAAACCAGACACCAGGAACCAGAAAGACTGGATTTGGAACTGGTACTGGTACTGGTACTGGTACCTCCACCGAGCTGGAGCAGCTCAAATCAGACTCCCACGCCTGACCTGCTCACTAGTCCAGGGGGATCCAACCCTGGAGAGTTACAGGGTGTGCAAGCTTTAGTTCCAGCCCTGCACTAACATATCTGATTAGCTTAATCTGATGTGTTACTGCAGGGCTGGGATAATTAGCATTGTGACAGAATGTAAGTGATGATAGTCCTAAATCCTGATTGCCATCTAGATATTCGTTTACTTCCAGGAACAACTCCTGACATGACTAACTTTACATAACTCATACACAGGGCCCAGACTGTTTCCTGCTCAGGATAAAACAGCCTGAAAAACTCCTGACATGACTAACTTTACATAACTCATACACAGGGCCCAGACTGTTTCCTGCTCAGGATAAAACATCCAGAAAAACTCCTGACATGACTAACTTTACATAACTCATACACAGGGCCCAGACTGTTTCCTGCTCAGTATAAAACAGCCAGAAAAACTCCTGACATGACTAACTTTACATAACTCATACACAGGGCCCAGACTGTTTCCTGCTCAGTATAAAACAGCCTGAAAAACTCCTGACATGACTAACTTTACATAACTCATACACAGGGCCCAGACTGTTTCCTGCTCAGTATAAAACAGCCAGAAAAACTCCTGACATGACTAACTTTACATAACTCATACACAGGGCCCAGACTGTTTCCTGCTCAGGATAAAACAGCCTGAAAAACTCCTGACATGACTAACTTTACATAACTCATACACAGGGCCCAGACTGTTTCCTGCTCAGTATAAAACAGCCAGAAAAACTCCTGACATGACTAACTTTACATAACTCATACACAGGGCCCAGACTGTTTCCTGCTCAGGATAAAACAGCCTGAAAAACTCCTGACATGACTAACTTTACATAACTCATACACAGGGCCCAGACTGTTTCCTGCTCAGGATAAAACAGCCAGAAAAACTCCTGACATGACTAACTTTACATAACTCATACACAGGGCCCAGACTGTTTCCTGCTCAGGATAAAACAGCCTGAAAAACTCCTGACATGACTAACTTTACATAACTCATACACAGGGCCCAGACGGTTTCCTGCTCAGGATAAAACAGCCAGAAAAACTCCTGTCTCTACTGTTTCATTCATGGTCAGTACAATAACGAGAAAGACAGCACGTGGTTTGGTTTCTAGAGGTTACATTATCCTGTTCTACCATGTTCAATGTGTAACTGACAATGTATTCACACAAACTGAATGTCAACAAATGGGACTTTAGGATTACTATTAATAAATTACTACAAAGACAACGCATTTGAAATGACAGCTGAAATGACACACACACACACACACACACACTAGCACGCACACACATGTTTACATGATCTCTCTCTCAATCTATTTCTCTCTGTCTCTGTCTTTCTCTCTCTCTCGCTCCTGACAGATGGCTGTTAGTGTTAAACCCAGAGGAAATTAAATGCAAGCACTTTTATCAACAGACTCAGACAAATACACACACACACACACACACACACACACACACACACACACACACACACACACACACACACACACACACACACACACACAGCAAACCCCACTAGAGCAGAATTAACTCTCATGGCTGGTTGTGTCAATTGTCATCTCAGATGGCTGCTCTCTACGAAAGCTAGAGTTTTTCCTGATCATGTGACCTAGTGAAATAATATTACTGTGTCCATACTAGGAAGGAGGACTTTGCATGCCTACATTATCAGATTGGAACTGTAAGTTATTAATTAGGCTAAGGCCGTCACTCACCTCAACTTCATTATTGATAGAACACACAACCAGTGAGACCAACCAACATTTGCTAAAGAAGAACATCTGGCCTGGCGACAACGCTAGCCGTTGTCATTGCCACGGTGTAAATAAATAAAGGATGCGTTAAGATGTTTGTTAGGTGTCTGAGTCAAGTTGACCTCCACTTCCAGACCCCTTTACTACCTTCCTCATTCACACTGATGGGATAATACCAGCAAGGCTGTGTTTATATTCTGTATGGTTGACCTTTTCACAGCTAGGAGTTGTTGCCATTTTCACTATTGCTGGTATACTATGGCCTCAGGACCCAGTATGTTGAAGATGACCAACATGACCAGAACTGTGAACCTGAATCAACAGAAGGTTCTGTTGTGTCCAGCCTATAGAGGGCAGTGATAAAGCCCATGGTTGGGCTATGTTTTTATCAGAAACCTTTACTCAAAAACAAATGCACATACATGCACATCTGGCCAAGCTAGACTTGGAGGTCCCTGGAATGTGTTGTTCACAATTCCTACATTTGGCAATTCGTATTTGTAGTAGATGTTTCCCTTATGTACAATTTTTCAGGGGCCACAAGACCCACATGGCAAATCGTTATGGAAAGACTCCCAAAGTTGAAGTTTGGTGACCAGGCGTTGGTGATAGTGGGGATTTCCCACAGGGTTGGGAAGTATCAGCATCTGAGTGACAGATAACTCAACTTGGAGATCAGCCTCAACGAGGGGGCCAAATACGGTACAGTTTGGACAGAAGTGTCAAAATATGCTTGTGGAGTGCCACATCTGTCAATCGTTATTGGTGAATGAGGGCCTTACGTGAGTGTACCATGTCCTCTGTTACCTCACTCTCTGTAGTGGAAGAACGTTTTTGTTCTGTTTTCATCTATAGTATTCATTTCGAACAGACAACTTCTATTTTGTTGATACTTCACCGTGTTCAGAGATGCCACATCAGAACCGTGGCAACATGTCTGCCACTATATAGCCATGATGATAGGAGGACGGGCTCATTGTAATGGCTGGAATGGAATCAATTGAACGCTATCAAGCATATGGAAACCACGTTTGACTCTGTTCCTTTAATTCCATTCCATCCATTATAATGAGCCCGTCCTCCTATAGCTCCTCCCACCAGCCTCCACTGATTGCCAACAGACAGGACTGCAACATTTGAAGGTAATTAGAATCATTTTATTAGCCACGTACAAGGTTCTAGGAAATTGTCTTGGTATCACTTAAAATGTCTATGTTGTACATGAGAAACGTTTACAATAACACACGCAATACACGTGTGTACAACAAAACTGAAGTCATTGAAGTGATGGAATGCGTCATTACTGTTTGCTGAAATGATGGACGATGTAAATTAATGTATCATTACTGTTAACTGAAGTGATGGACAGTGTAAAGTAATGCATCATTACTGTTAACTGAAGTGATGGACGGTGTGAAGTAATGCATCATTACTGTTAACTGAAGTGATAGAAGGTGTAAAGTAATGCATCTTTACTGTTAACTGAAGTGATAGAAGGTGTAAAGTAATGCATCTTTACTGTTAACTGAAGTGATAGAAGGTGTAAAGTAATGCATCTTTACTGTTAACTGAAGTGATGGACGGTGTAAAGTAATGCATCATTACTGTTAACTGAAGTGATGAACGGTGTAAAGTAATGCATCATTACTGTTAACTGAAGTGATAGAAGGTGTAAAGTAATGCATCTTTACTGTTAACTGAAGTGATAGAAGGTGTAAAGTAATGCATCTTTACTGTTAACTGAAGTGATGGACGGTGTAAAGTAATGCATCATTACTGTTAACTGAAGTGATGAACGGTGTAAAGTAATGCATCTTTACTGTTAACTGAAGTGATGGACGGTGTAAAGTAATGCATCTTTACTGTTAACTGAAGTGATAGAAGGTGTAAAGTAATGCATCATTACTGTTAACTGAAGTGATAGTGTCACGTCCTGGCCAGTATATAAGGTTAATTGTTTTGTAGTTTGGTCAGGGCGTGACAGAGGGTATTTGTTTTATGTGGTTCGGGGTGGTGTGTTTGTGTAAAGGGTGTTTGATTTAGTATGTCCGGGTTTTGGTTTATGTCTAGGTAGTTCTATGTGGAATCTAGTGTGTGTGTTTCTATGTTTGGTTGATTGGGGCTCTCAGTTGAAGGCAGGTGTTGTCTATCTGCCTTTGATTGAGAGTCTCATATATGAGGGTGTGTTTGTGTTTGTGATTTGTGGGTGATTGTTCTGTGTTCAGCCCTAGGCTTTGCCAGACTGTTAGTTGTTCGTTTGTTCTAGTGGTTTTGTTATTTTGTATTCAGTGGTTTTTGTAAGTGAATAAATCTAAATATGAGCATACACGTACCTGCTGCGTATTGGTCTACATTTTCAGACGACGATTTCGTTATATCGTCTGAAGACGAAGACGACAACCGTGACAGATAGAAGGTGTAAAGTAATGCATCTTTACTGTTAACTGAAGTGATGGACAGTGTAAAGTAATGCATCATTACTGTTAACTGAAGTGATGGACGGTGTAAAGTAATGCATCATTACTGTTAACTGAAGTGATGGACGGTGTGAAGTAATGCATCTTTACTGTTAACTGAAGTGATAGAAGGTGTAAAGTAATGCATCTTTACTGTTAACTGAAGTGATAGAAGGTGTAAAGTAATGCATCTTTACTGTTAACTGAAGTGATAGAAGGTGTAAAGTAATGCATCATTACTGTTAACTGAAGTGATGAACGGTGTAAAATAATGCATCATTACTGTTAACTGAAGTGATGAACGGTGTAAAGTAATGCATCATTACTGTTAACTGAAGTGATGAACGGTGTAAAGTAATGCATCTTTACTGTTAACTGAAGTGATAGAAGGTGTAAAGTAATGCATCTTTACTGTTAACTGAAGTGATGGAAGGTGCTGCAGTGTGTGTGTTCGGCCGCTACAGGTCTAACATCACATCTAACTGATAGGAATAATGGAATGCGCCACTGCTGATGATAAGTCTCTCTCTACAGCTAAGCTCAGTAGCAGTCAGATCACTCCGTGTGTGTGTGAGAAAGAGCGATAGAGAGAGAGAGAGCTAGTGGGGGAGCTGAGCCACCTGCAGTCAAAGGAGCTGTGTCAGAGATTACCTTTCACCCCTTAACACTGACCTCTAAGCTCTGGAGTTACCACCCTCCCTTGCTCCTTCCCTCTCTCTCTTTCTCTCTCTATTTCCATGTCTTTCTCTCTGAGATTTTAGTATGGTTGATTGCGTTGTTTGATGGTTGCGTCATTAATTCCTGTTGCTCTTACCATAAAACGTGTGTGTGTGTGTGTGTGTGTGTGTGTGTGTGTGTGTGTGTGTGTGTGTGTGTGTGTGTGTGTGTATACAGGTAACTGTGTGTGTGTGTGGTGTGTATACAGGTAACTGCCAAGATAAAGAAAACACCAACATAAAGTCTCTTAATAGGGTGTTGGGCCACCACAAGCCAGAACAGATTCAATGCACCTTGACAGATTCTACACAAGTGTCTGGAACTCTATTGAACTCTTTCCTCCATTAGAAATTCCATCATTTGGTGTTTTGTTGATGATGGTGGAAAAACACTGTCTCAGGCACCGCTCCAGAATCTCCCATAAGTGTTCAATTGGGTTGAGATCTGGTGACTGAGACAGTCATGGCATGTGGTTTACATCATTTTCATGCTCATCAAACCATTCAGCGACCACTCGTGCCCAGTGGATGGAGGCAGTGTCACCCTTGGGGGGCATGGCCATAGTAGTCAAAATAATGGCCTGCACATCATTTTTATACATGGCCCGAAGCATGATGGGATGTTAATTGCTTGATTAACTCAGGAACCACATCTGTGTGGAAGCACCTGCTTTCTGTCACGTGTGCTCCCTCTCTGGCCTCTAGGTCACCAGGCTGCTCGTTAGGGCGCACACCTGTCACCAGCGTTACGCGCATAATGACACTCACCTGGAGACTCCATCACCTCCTTGATGACCTGCCCTTTGGTTTCTTGGTTTCTTTGGTTTCTTCCCCAGTCGTCATAATGTCTGTTACATGTCTGTGCGTTGTTCGTGTGTTCTTGTTTTGTATTATGTTACATTTATTTATTAAAACACTCACTCCCTGAACTTGCTTCCCGACCTTCAGCGCACATCGTTACACTTTCAATATGCTTTGTATTCTTCATTTACTCGAGTGTTTCGGTTATTTGGGCTGTGTATATGGTGGGGTCAGAAATGATTGACATGAAAATAGAGGTCTCTGGCCAGGCTAAATACGAAGTCATAAGCAGAACAGAACCACATACCTACTGTAAAATATGATGGTGGATCTTTGATGTTATGGGGCTATTTTCCTTCCACTGGTCCTGGGGCCCTTCTTAAGGTCATCAGCATCTTGAAATTTATCCAGTAGGACTACCAGGATAGTTTAGCCAAAAACCTGATTGCCTCTGCCAGGTTGCTGAAACTTAGCCACAAGTGTATCTTCCAGCAAGACAATAACCACAAGCCTACATGAAATTCCACAAAGAAATGGTTAATTGGCCACAAAATCAACATTTTGCAATGGCCATCTCAGTCTCCGGACTTGAAACCCATTGAAAACCTATGGTTTGAATTGAAGAGGGCAGTCAATAAGCACAGATTAAGGATATCAAGGATGTGGAAGGATTTGTTATGAAGGAATGGTCTAAGATTCTTCCCAATGTGTTCTCCAACTCCTCAAACATTTTAGAAGAAGGCTCAGTGTCGTTATCCTCTTAAGGTGAGATAATGAAAACAGGTGTGTCAATAATTTTGACCCCTACCTTTTTGAGAAAAACAACTATTACTTCTTAAGCAAAATCTCTTTCTTTGAGTATAATTTTTTTTTTAAATACTAATTTTAATAAGCATACAATATAGTCATTGTTGCTATTATTTATCAAGGGTGTCTAATTTCAGACCCCACACATTTGTTGTTGTTTTGGCTCTGTAGTCCAGCAATTTGGATTTGAAATTATATAATGACTATGAGGTTAAAGTGCAGGCTCTCAGGTTTAATTTATTGACATTTTCATCCATACGGGTGTTTGTACATAGACCAAAAGTGTGTCACTGTCCCAATACTTTTGGAGCTCACTGTATACACACACAAACCCACACACACACACACAGACACACACACACACACACACACACACAAATCCTCTCTTTGAAGTTTTAGCTCCTCATAACACCTTTAATCAATTCTAACATACTGTGGCATTATACGTCTATCCTCCACATTCCTCATCACACACATCCAGCCACATTGCCTCTACCCGGTTGTTACAGATAGTATTATTCCACATGGTGTGTGTGTGTGTGTGTGTGTGTGTGTGTGTGTGTGTGTGTGCGTGCGTGCGTGCGTGCGTGCGTGCGTGTGTGTGCGTGCGTGCGTGCGTGCGTGCGTGCGTGCGTGCGTGCGTGCGTTGCTCCTTAGGGTCAAGGAAGATTTTACCAGATCAGAGAAGGTCTGGAGATGGAGGGAGGAAAGGAGAGGGAGAAAGAGAGAGAAAGATCGAGAGTGCTGTTCCGAGGCCCACCAGGAATCTCTAATGTTCATGATAAAATAGTTTGGGCTGTTTTGGGAATGGTTATGGAGAGGCTATAAGTGAAGAGGGCCATTCATCTAACACACATACACACACACACTGGCCAGGCCCTAGGTGAGAGGGCTGTTATATAACACTAGGACTGTTGTTTCAGACTGCACAAGACAAGAGAACAGAGAGATCAGAGAGAGAGGGAGATAGAAGTTTGTGTGTGTCCCTGCGTGCGCTCCTGTGTGTATGTGTCCGCATGTGTGTGCATGTGCGTTTGCAGGCGCGCATTTGCATGCTAGTGTGTGTGTATATCTAAGGGAAGTGTGACATGGTGGCGAGATGTCCTGGTGTCGGTGTTAACAGTTCTTACCACTGTTCTGTGTCAGTCATCAGCATGTTGCAACCTTGAACTGAATGTTTTCACTTAGATTCTCAACACTGTTGCACACTGTGACTAACGCCTGGCGACTCTGAGGTTGTGTCTGAAAAGGCATATTCCCTGTATAGTGCATTATGGGCCATGGTCAAAAGTAGTGCACTATAAAGGAAATCGGGTGCAAGTTAGGACACAACCTCAGACTGTGTGTGTGTGTGGTATGGAGGAGTATTTATCTACCTAGACTAATTCTGACTGCTTCAGATGAAGCAAATATGTATGTGTATGTGTGTGTGTGTGTGTGTGTGTGTGTGTGTGTATGTGTGTGTGTGTGAGAGTGTGTATATGTGTGTGTGTGTGTATATGTGTGTGTGTGTATATGTGGGTGTGTGTGTGTGTATGTGTGTTGGTGTGTGTGTGTGCATGTGCGTGTGTGTGTAATGCGGTGCATATGTTCCGTGGTCCTGTGTGTTTGCAGAGCCATGGTGGTAGGAGTTATGAAAACAACGTTACTCAGAATACACCTCTCTCGGGTCATAGGTTGAACCCTTGGGAGATTGTGGGAAGGCCTGGTTGCCGTGGGGAGCGGATCAAGGAGAGGAGAAGTGTATGTGTGTGTGACTTGAGACGGGAAGATGTGTTTGTGAGTGATGTCCTGGCAATCGTAACTTTAATATTGCAGATAGATTGTGGCTTCTATCAATGTAATTGTCTGTGTCATTTCCAATGTGCCATATATTTATTTTAGTAAATATATAAACTACTGTTCAAAAGTTTGTGGTCACTTAGAAATGTCCTTGTTTTTGAAAGAAAAGCTAATTTTTTGTCCATTAACACCAGTCTCAACGTCAACAGTAAAGAGCCGACTCCGGGATGCTGGCCTTCTAGGCAGAGTTGCAAAGAAAAAGCCATATCTCAGACTGGCCAATAAAAAGAAAAGATTAAGATGGGCAAAAGAACACAGACACTGGACAGAGGAACTCTGCCTAGAAGGCCAGCATCCCAGAGTCGCCTCTTCACTGTTGACGTTGAGACTGATGTTTTGCGGGTACTAGTTAATGAAGCTGCCAGTTGAGGACATGTGAGACGTCTGTTTTCTCAAAAATGTACTTGTCCTCTTGCTCAGATGTGCCCCGGGGCCTCCCACTCCTCTTTCTATTCTGGTTAGAGCCAGTTTGCGCTGTTCTGTGAAGGGAGTAGTACACAGCATTGTATGAGATCTTCAGTTTCTTGGCAATTTCTCACATGGAGTGTTTTCTAATGATCAATTAGCCTTTTAAAATGATAAACTTGGATTAGCTAACACAATGTGCCATTGGAACACAGGAGTGATGGTTGCTGATAATGGGCCTCTGTACGCCTATGTAGATATTCCATAAAAAAATCAGCCGTTTCCAACTACAATAGTTATTTACAACATTAACAATGTCTACACTGTATTTTTGATCAATTTTATGATATTTTAATGAACAAAAAATATATATTTTCTTTCAAAACAAGGACATTTCTAAGTGACTCCAAACTTTTGAACGGTAGTGTAAATGTTATATTTAAAAATTAGGCTTCTACTTCCAGTTTATACATTCTACATACATTTCATGGACAGTATATTTTACATTAGTTATCTTTTGTTTGTTTTAGTCCCATCCTTCAGCTACCCTCAATCCATCCCATCTATCTCTGAAGACCAACCAGTTTTGATTTCTAGCTGCCATATCTTTTTCAACTGTGCTGTGATTTTTAACAAATGTTCTAAACCTTTATACACTTTACGGACACAGCATATTTGACATTAGTTGTATAGAGTTGAAGTCGGAAGTTTACATACACTTAGGTTGGAATCATAAAAACTTGTTTTTCAACCACTCCACAAATTTCTTGTTAACAAACTATCGTTTTGGCAAGTCGGTTAGGACATCTACTTTGTGGATGACCCAAGTAATTTTTCCAGCAATTGTTTACAGACAGATTATTTTACTTATAATTCACTGTATCACAATTCCAGTGGGTCAGAAGTTTACATACACTAAGTTGACTGTGCTTTTAAACAGCTTGGAAAATTCCAGAAAATGACGTCATGGCTTTAGAAGCTTCTGATAGGCTAATTGACATCAGTTGAGTCAATTGGAGGTGTACCTGCGGATGTATTTCAAGGCCTACCTTCAAACTCAGTGCCTCTTTGCTTGACATCATGGGGAAATCAAAAGAAATCGGCCAAGACCTCAGAAAATAATTGTTGACCTCCACAAGTCCGGTTCATCCTTGGAAGCAATTTCCAAACGCCTGAATGTACCACATTCATCTGTACAAACAATAGTACGCAAGTATAAACACCATGGGACCACGCAGCCATCATACCGTTCAGGAAGGAGACGCGTTCTGTCTCCTAGAGATGAATGTACTTTGGTGCAAAAAGTGCAAATCAATCCCAGAACAACAGCAAAGAACCTTGTGAAGATGCTGGAGGAAACAGGTACAAAAGTATCTATATCCACAGTAAAATGAGTCCTATATCAACATAACCTGAAAGGCCGCTCAGCAAGGAAGAAGCCACTGCTCCAAAACCGCCATAAAAAAGCCAGACTACGGTTTGCAACTGCACATGGGGACAAAGATCATACTTTTTGGAGAAATGTCCTCTGGTCTGATGAAACAAAAATAGAACTGTTGGGTCATAATGACCATAGTTATGTTTGAGGAAAAAAGGGGGAGGCTTGCAAGCCGAAGAACACCATCCCAACCGTGAAGCATGGGGGTGGCAGCATCATGTTGTGGGGGTGCTTTGCTGCAGGAGGGACTGGTGCACTTCACAAAATAGATGGCATCATGAGGCAGGAAAATTATGTGGATATATTGAAGCAACATCTCAAGACATCAGTCAGGAAGTTAAAGCTTGGCTGCAAATGGGTCTTCCAAATGGACAATGACCCCAAGCATACTTCAAAAGTTGTGGCAAAATGGCTTAAGGACAAGAAAGTCAAGGCCACAAAGCCCTGACCTCATCCTACAGAATATTTGTGAGCAGAACTGAAAAAGCATGTGTGAGCAAGGAGGCCTACAAACCTGACTCAGTTACACCAGCTCTGTCAGGAGGAATGGGCCAACATTCACCCAACTTATTGTGGGAAGCTTGTGGAAGGCTACCTGAAACGTTTGACTCAAGTTAAACAATTTGAAGGTAATGCTACTAAATACTAATTGAGTGTATGTAAACTTCTGACCCACTGGGAATGTGATGAAAGAAATAAAAGCTCTCTCTACTATTATTCTGACATTTCACATTCTTAAAATAAAGTGCTGATCCTAACTGACCTAAGACAGGGAAGTTTTACTCTGATTAAATTTCAGGAATTGTGAAACACTGAGTTTAAATGTATTTGGCTAAGGTGTATGTAAACTTCCGACTTCAACTGTATATATATATATATATATATATATATATATATATATATATATATATAGTACCAGTCAAAAGTTTGGGCACACTTACTCATTCCAGTTGTTTTCTTTATTTTTTTACAATTTTCTACATTGTTGAATAATAGTGAAGATATCAAAACTATGAAATAACACATAAGGAATCATGTAGTAACCAAAAAAGTGTTAAACAAATCAAAATATATTTTATATTTGAGATTCTTCAAAGTAGCCACTCTTTGCCTTGATGCTTTGCACACTCTTGGTATTCTCTCAACCAGCTTCATGAGGTAGTCACCTGGAATGCATTTCAATTAACAGGTCTGCCTTTCTAAAAGTTCATTTGTGGACTTTCTTTCTTTCTTCTTTCTGAGTAGGTGTGTCCAAACTTTTGACTGGCACTGTATATTTTTTTACCCTCAACCCCACCCATCTATCGCTAAAGACCATCCAGTTTTGATTTCTAGCTGCCATATATTTTTAAACTGTGCTGTGTTGTGATGTTTCACAAAAGTTCTGAATCTTTCTACTTTCATAGTTTCTACAGATTGCAAATTAAAGATAACATTTTTTGCTAAGAGTATTATTGTATTATTGATCAACTGACTATGACTTTGCTAGAGTTAGCTCTAGGTAAATGTTGCAATTCTTCAGCCATTTCTGAACCTATCAGACATACATGTTACATCCAGGTTAGTCTCTCTCTCTCTGTCTGTCTGTCTGTCTGTCTGTCTGTCTGTCTGTCTGTCTGTCTGTCTGTCTGTCTGTCTGTCTGTCTGTCTGTCTGTCTGTCTGTCTGTCTGTCTGTCTGTCTGTCTGTCTGTCTGTCTGTCTGTCTGAGATGTTATGTGCTGTTCTACGGTCCCCAGTGGTGGCCGATGCTGTACTGCCACCAGGCAGCAGATGGTGCTGTTCTCTATCTCTCTGAGGAGACATGAGAACACATACTCACTGAGTTACTGACAGTACAACAAAAACACTACTACACCTTCTACCATCTCTCCTGATGATGAGGGGGAGCAGGTTACTTCAGGGCTACGATGTGTCATAACGCTGCTACATTACTGCTACTGTACACTGTCACACCCTTCCCTCCTCTTCCTCTGTCATCCTCCCTCTCCTTCCTCCTCTATGTATCACACACATCAAACACTTTGGGAAGTTACATAAAAGTTTTATATGAGCTTCACATCTGGGATCCACCTGTTCGGGTGTGGTGCCAGCACATTCCCAAAGCAGTAAACACCTGTGTTTGTGTGTGTGTGTGTGTGTGTGAGAGAGAGAGAGAGACGGAGAGAGATCTGAGAGCCCTCTGCATCATTGTTTCCAAAGGCTGTTGCCGTGGTAGCAGTAGGACAAGGGAGGCTGACCAAAACACTTTCGCATAAATCTTCCCTTCAAAGGACGACCGTGTGTGTGTGTGTGTGTGCGCACGATCTTCCCATTCTTGTTTGCCTCTGCGCTAATACCACATGTGAGAAAGACAGAGCGAGAGATAGGGAAGAAAAAGAGAGAGACAAAGATGTGCTGACCTCCATCCTCCAGCCTCCATCCTCCAACCTCCATCCTCACTCTCCCACACAGCCAGTACAATAGATTTAATAAAGATATAGAATAATTACACCCTTAAAATCAACGAGACGGAAATAGAACAGGAGTAGGCTAGTCTAACTGTGACTGAGGCTGGAACTGAGTTAGTTAGGTCAATGTGTACATTGTGTTCATTTCCTCATAGACCCAGACCATGTTAACTGGGTCTGGTTGGATTAGGGGACTTGAAGGGGCCTTGTCTGGGGGAAAAAGGAGCATGAGAACCTTTCATCCAGAAATGGGCTAGCCAGAGGGTTGTTTGGCCAAATGTCAGATAGGCTGATCAATTAACCATGATCTTTATTTATTTCAAGAAAAATAATGGGCCAGAGATTTCTCGTCCTAGTCCATCTCCCTGCTTTCTTCCATAATACGTGTTTCTAAGGTATCTCTGTCTCTGTCTCTATCTCTGTCTCTGTCTCTTCAGAGTTCCCAGACACAACACCAAAACACATATATGTGTGTGTGTGTGTCACTGATGAGGATCCGTCTGGAGAGCCCTGCGGTTGCGGGCAGTGCAGTTGCCGTACTAGGCGGTGATCCAGTCCGACAGGATGCTCTCAAATGTGCATCGTAAAAGTTTTGTGAGGGTCTTAGGGGCAAGCCGAATTTCTTCAGCTCCTGAGGTTAAATAGGTGCTGTTGCGCCTTCCTCACCACACTGTCTGTGTGGGTGGACCATTTAAGATTGTCAGTGATGTGTACACTGAGGAACTTTAAGCTTTTTACCTTCTCCACTGCGGCCCGTCGATGTGAATAGGGGCGTGCTCTCTCTGCTTTCTCATGAAGTCCACGATCAGCTCCTTTTTTTTGTTGACATTGAGGGAGAGGTTATTTTTCTGGCACCACTCTGCCAGGGCCTTTACCTCCTCCCTGTAGGCTGTTTTGTCATTGTTGGTAATTATGCCTAATACTGTTGTCATCTGTAAACTTGATGATTGAGTTAGAGGCGTGCGTGGCCACGCAGTCATGGGTGAACAGGAAGTATAGGAGGGGGCTGAGCATGCACCCTTGTGGAGCCCCTGTATTGAGGATCAGCGTAGTGGAGGTGCTGTTTCCTACCTTCACCACCTGGGGGCGGCCCGTCAGGAAGTCTAGGACCCAGTTGCACAGGGCGGGATTCAGACCCAGGGCCCCGAGCTTAAGCTTTAATTTGGTGTGTTGCACTTGTGAATGTATGAAAGTTAAAAGTTACATTTTTTTAATACATTTTTTTTTATTTGGCGTTCTGCCATTTCATCGGATGTTGTCAAATCGATCCCGTTAACGGGATTTGAGCCCATTAAGATCTTTTAAGGGCTTGTAAGTAAGCATTTCACTGTAAGGTCTACACCTGCTGTGTTCAGCGCATGTGACAAATACAATTTGAAATAAACCTGGAGAGGAGCCCCCTAAGCAAGCTGGTCCTGGGGCTCTGTTCACAAACACAAACAGACCCCACAGAGCCCCAGGAAAGCAACACAATTAGACCAAACCAAATCATGAGAAAACAAAAAGATAATTACTTGACACATTGGAAAGAATTTACAAAAAAACTGCAAACTAGAATGCAATATGAACCTAAACAGAGAGTATACAGTGACAGAATACCTGACCACTGTGACTGCCCCAAAATTAAGGAGATGTACAGACTCAGTGAGCATAGCCTTGCTATTGAGAAAGGCCACCGAAGGCAGACCTGGCTCTCAAGAGAAGACAGGCTATCTGCACACTGCCCACAAAATGAGGTGGAAACTGAGCTGCACTTCCTAACCTCCTGCCAAATGTATGACCATATTAGAGACACATATTTCCCTCAGATTACACAGATCCACAAAGAATTTGAAAACAAACCCGGTTTTGATAAACTCCCATATCTATTGGGTGAAATACCACAGTGTGCCATCACAGCAGCAAGATTTGTGACTTGTTGCCACAAGAAAAGGGCAACCAGTGAAGAACAAACACCATTGTAAATACAACCCATATTTATGTTTATTTATTTTCCTTGTTGTGCTTTAACTATTTGCACATCGTTACAACAATGTATATAGACATAATATGACATTTGAAATATCTTTATTCTTTTGGAACTTTTGTGAGTGTAATGTTCACTGCAAATTTGTATTGTTTATTTCACTTGGTTTATTGTCTACTTCATTTGCTTTGGCAATGTAAACATATGTGTCCAATGCCAATAAAGCCCTTACATTTAAATTGAATTGTAATTGAGTAGAGAGAGAGAAAGAGAGTATAGAGAGAGAGAGCGAGTAGAGAGAGAGAGGGGGGAGAATTAGAGTCAACTCTTCCAGCAGAGACAGGATGGAGTCTGGATGACAGGGAGCTTTGATCTCAGCACTGGGGTAGAGGTCTAGTGGAGGAGGGATAGAGAGAGGGATGACACAGAGGAGAGGGGTGGATGAAGGGGTTGAGAGAGAAAGAGAGAGACTGAAGTAGGAATAAAAAGAGGTATGGAGAGAAGGATAACAGAGAAGGGAGGGATGTGGCCAGAAAATGCAAGACCACTAGCAGGCTTTCTCTGATCCGATGCGAGTGAGTGTGATGGGGAAAGCATGTTTTTAAATGGGAAATTCTGTTCTCCATGAGAGCGGGGAGTTAAGAAACACACCCCCATTCCACACACACATACCACTCCAAAAACCCTGGTCAATACTCCAGCAGTATTAAATCAGTATTTCACTGGTTCCACCCCTGTTCTAAGGAGGAGAACAGCTTAAACAACTTGACAGAAACGCAACTGAAAGTCAAGTCGCTGACTGGTTTTTAGAACCTTGGACGTGGTCAAGGAACAGAGGTACAGCGGATGTTTACCATAGCCTTAGAAAGAGAGAATGTTCAGCCAGTAGGAACCTAGGAAGGGCCACCCGAACTTATGATCCAATAAGCAGTGATGTGGGAAGGGTTTGCAACCTACAACAAATCTCATCGCTCCATAATACAAGGTGTTCAACAGGTGCAGTTGACTCTGATGCTTGAAGGTGGAAGACACTAGTCTTTTCTTAGCGGAAAGTGCCAATTTGTTAATGTTAACCTTAAACCCCTGCAACTTATCCAGAACGCTGCAGCCTGCCTGGTGTTTGACCTTCCCAAGTTGTCTTGTCACCCCGCTCCTCCTCACACTCCACTGGCTTCCAGTCAAAGCTCGCATCCACTACAAGACCATGGTTCTTGCCTACGGAACAGCAAGAGGAACTGTTTGTGCATAGCCTTCAGGCTATGCACAAACCCTACACCCTAACCTGAGCACTCCGTTCTGCCATCTCTGGTCTCTTGGCCCTCCAAGCTCTTCTCTGTTCTGGCACCCCAATGGTGGAACCATCTACCCCCTGAAGCTAGGACAGCAGAGTCCCTGCCCGCCTTCCGAAAATATCAGAAACCCTACCTCTTCAAAGAATATCTTTATGAATCAAGAAACCAAGGTACGTGTACAATGTTCAGTGGGATCGCTGTCGGAAGTAAAGTTTTACCTATTGGACACTTGAAGCATAGAATTAGTAAAAGTCTTGACCTTTGTCTTATCAGCATTTAAAAGTCTAAACTGATAGAGGTTTTGCTGAAGGACATCAAAAGTAGTTTGAACATTTCGCAACAATGGATATTAGCATGAGCCACCGCAGAAGCAAGCTCCGGTGATTATATAGTCAACAGTGAAGTGTTATTTGGACTAGTGGATTTCCTCTTCAACTCTCGTTACTCTGGCAATACTCGCGTGTGGACATTCCTCTCCACATAGTCAGATGTAACCCAGTAAAAGGAGCCTGGCATCCCCTAACTCAATTAACTGTTGCATTCCCACCACTCCTCTCTCTCTCTCTCTCTCTCTCTCTCTCTCTCTCTCTCTCTCTCTCGCTCTTTCTCTCTCTCTCTCTCTCTCTTTCTCTCTCTCTCTCTCTTTCTTTCGGCATGTCCAGAACAGTCAGAGTGAGAAACAGTCCCAAGGTCAGACCAGGAGAAAGAGCTGGTGTCTTCGTTCCCACGACAGGTTAGGGTGTGTGTGTGTGTGTGTGTAGTCCTGTTTGGGGCTTTCCAACAGCTGTTGTGTAACTCTGTGGAAACTAGTTACTAACTGGAATAGAGTTCAACACACACACACACACAAAAGCACAAACACACACACACACAAAAGCACAAACACACACACACTCCTCTGATGGTTGTTACTGTGTTGAACGACACAAGACATAAAGTTGAAGTGGGAAGTTTACATACACTTAGGTTGGAGTCATTAAAACTAGTTTTTCAACCACTCCACAAATTTCTTGTTAACAAACTATAGTTTTGTCAAGTTGTTTAGGACATCTACTTTGTGCATGACACAAGTCATTTTTCCATCAATTGTTTACAGACAGATTATTTCATTTATAATTCACTGTATCACAATTCCAGTGGGTCAGAAGTTTACATACACTAAGTTGACTGTGCCTTTAAACAGCTTGGAAAATTCCAGAAAATTCCAGCTTCTGGTAGGCTAATTGACATTATTTGAGTCAGTTGGGGGTGTACCTGTGGATATATTTCAAGACCTACCTTCAAACTTAGTGCCTCTTTGCTTGACATCATGGGAAAGTCAAAAGAAATCAGCCAAGACCTCCACAAGTCTGGTTCATCCTTGGGAGCAATTTCCAAACGCCAAACGCCTGAAGGTACCACGTTCATCTGTACAAACAATAGTACACAAGTAGACCATGCAGCCGTCATACCGCTCAGGAAGGAGACGCGTTCTGTGATGTGATGAAATAAATAAAAGCTGAAATAAATCATTCTCTCTACTATTATTCTGACATTTCACATTTTTTAAATAAAGTGGTGATCCTAACTGACCTAAGACAGGGAAATGTTACTCTGATTAAATGTCAGGAATTGTGAAAAACTGAGTTAAATGTATTTGGCTAAGGTGTATGTAAACTTCCGACTTCAACTGTATGTGGCAGGGTCTACAGACAATCACGGATTACAAAGGGAAAACCAGCCACGTCGCGGACACCGACGTCTTGCTTCCGGACAAGCTAAATACTTTCTTCGCCCGCTGTGAGGATAACACAGTGCCACGGATGCAGTTCTCTCCCAAGGACTGTGGGCTCTCGTTCTCCGTGGCCGACGTGAGTAAGACATTTAAACGTGTTAACCCTCGCAAGGCTGCCTGCCCAGACAGTATCCCTGCGCAGACCAGCTGGCTGGAGTGTTTAAGAACATATTCAATCTCTCCCAAACCCAGTCTGCTGTCACCACTTGCTTCAAGCTGTCTATCATAGTTCCTGTACCCATGAAAGCTAAGGTAGCTGAACTAAATTACTGTCGCCCCATAGCACTCACATCTGTCATCATGAAGTGCTTTGAGAGGCTAGTTAAGGATCATATCACCTCCACCCTACCTGATACCCTAGACCCACTCCAATTTGCTTACCGCCCCAATAGGTCAACTGACGATGCAATCGCCATTGCACTGTTCACATCCCAATCCCATCTGGACAAGAGGAATACCTATGTAAGAATGCTGTTCATTGACTATAGTTCAGCCTTCAACAACATAGTAACCTCCAAGCTCATCATTAAGGATTAGCCCCGTTTTTTAAATTTTTGCTTAAAATGACATACCTAAATCTAAATGTCTGTAGCTCAGGCCCTGAAGCAAGGATATGCATATTCTTGGTACCATTTGAAAGGAAACACTTTGAAGTTTATGGAAATGTGAAAGGAATGTAGTAGAATATAACACAATAGATCTGGTAAAAGATAATACAAAGAAAAAAACAACCTTTCTTTAGTATTTTTTTGTACCATCATCTTTGAAATGCAAGAGAAAGGCCATAATGTACTATTCCAGCCCAGGAATTTAGACTTTGGCCACTAGATGGTATCAGTGTATGTGCAAAGTTTTAGACTGATCCAATGAACCATTGTATTTCTGTTCAAAATTATGTATCAAGACTGCCCAAATGTGCCTAATATGTTCAAAAGTGTGCACTCTCCTCAAACAATAGCATGGTATTCTTTCACTGTAATAACTACTGTAAATTGGACAGTGCAGTTAGATTAACAAGAATTTAAGCTTTCTTCCAATATCAGATATGTTTATGTCTGTAACGGCTGGCGGGCGACCCTGGCTGCGCCAGGCCTGCGGGCGATACTGGTTGCGCCCGGCTGGCGGGCGACCCTGGCTGCGCCCGTTTGGCGGGCGATTCTGGCTGCGCCCGGCTGGCGGGCGACCCTGGCGGCTCCGGCAGCTCCAGGCTGGCGGGCGGCTCCGGCGGCACTGACCCAGGATTCACCAAGCTGGGGAGACATGAAGGAGGCCTGGCCCTGGGCGCAGGCACAGGACTCACCAGGCTGGGTAGACATGAAGGAGGTCCTGGGTGCAGGCACAGGACTCACCGGGCTGGCGGGCGGCTCTGACGGCTCCGGACAGGTGGGCGGCTCTGGACAGGCGGGCGGCTCCGGACAGGCGGGCGGCTCCGAACAGGCGGGCGGCTCTGGCGCTCCGGACAGGCGGGCGACTCTGGCGCTCCGGACAGGCGGGCGGCTCTGGCGACTCCGGACAGGCGGGCGGCTCTGGCGGCTCCGGACAGGCGGGCGGCTCTGGCGGCTCCGGACAGGCGGGCGGCTCTGGCGGCTCCGGACTGGCGGGCAGTTCTGGCGGCTCCGGCCCGGCGGGCGGCTCTGGCGGCTCCGAACAGGCGGGCGGCTCTGGCGCTCCGGACAGGCGGGTGGCTCTGGCGGCTCCGGACAGGCGGGCGGCTCCGAACAGGCGGGCGGCTCTGGCGACTCCGGACAGGCGGGCGGCTCTGGCGGCTCCGGACTGGTGGGCAGTTCTGGCGGCTCCGAACAGGCCAGGATGGGGAGACCCACTGGAGGCCTGGTCCGTGGAGGAGGCACAGGCTTGACCAGGATGGGGAGACCCACTGGAGGCCTGGTCTGTGGAGGAGGCACAGGACTGACCAGGATGGGCAGACCCACTGGAGGCCTGGTCCGAGGAGGAGGCACAGGATAAACCGGGCTGTGGGGGAGCACTGGAGTTCTGGTACGTAGGCTCTTTTAGCCACACTCCAGGCTGAATGCCCACTTTGGCCCGGCATGGGCGGAGCGCAGGCATTGGGCGCACTGGACCCTCCCAGCTCCCTGGAGACACAGTGCGCAGAGCCGGTGCAGGATAACCTGGACCGAAAAGGCGCACTGGAGACCAGACGCGCTGAGCTGGCACAATCCGTCCTGGCTCGATGCCTGCACTCGCTTGGCACTTGCGGGGGGCTGGAATGTAGCGCTCCGGGCTGTCAACGCGCACTGGGGGCACCGTGCGCTCTACCGCATAACACGGTGCCTGACCAGTACTGCGCTGCCTGCCGTAAGCACGGGGATTTGGCCCAGAATTCCTTCCTGGCTCCGCCACACTCCCCGTGTGCCCCCCCCAAAAAAAATTTGGGGGGCTGCCTCTCGTGCCTGTTGCGCTCCCTCGCTTCGTACCAGCGCCTTTCAGCTATCGCCGCCTCGATCTTCCACTGCGGGCGGCGATACTCCCCAGCCTGAGCCCACGGTCCACCTCCGTCGAGCAATTCCTCCCATCTCCAGGAATCCTGAACGCACCTCTCCATCTCCTCCAAAGTCCATGAGTCCATATTCCCCCTCTCCTGGTGCTTCTCCTTCCTCCGCTGCTTGGTCCATTGTTGGTGGGGGATTCTGTGACGGCTGTCTGTGGAAGTAGACCAAGGTGCAGCGGAGTTAGTGTTCATCTTGAGTTTTAATTTACGAATGAACACGATACAACAAAACAACAAAACTGACAGCCAAACAGTACTGTCAGGTGCAAGACACTAAACAGAAACAATCCCCCACAAAACCCAAAGGAAAAAGAGGCTCCTTATGTGTGACTCCCAATCAGCAACAACGAACTACAGCTGTGCCTGATTGGGAGCCACACACGGCCCAAAACAAAGAAATACAAAAACTGTAATAGATTGCAAGCCTTGCCACATTCAAAGAACAAGCCTGTTTGATGGTTCGTCGGAGGACATAGCGGGATTTCTTATAAGCTTCCGGGTTAGAGTCTGGCTCCTTGAAAACAGCAGCTCTACCCTTTAGCTCTGTGCGGATGTTGCCTTTAATCCATGGCTTATGGTTGAAGTATGTACGTACAGTCACAGTGGGTACGACATCATCGATGCACTTATTGATGAAGCCAGTGACTGATGTGATGTACTCCTCAATGCCATCGGAAGAATCCCGGAACATATTCCAGTCTGTGCTAACAACACAGTCCTGTAACTTAGCATCTGCTTCATCTGACCACTTTTTTATTGACCAAGTCACTGGTGCTTCCTACTTTAGACTTTTGCTTTTAAGCAGAAATCAGGAGGATAGAATTATGGTCAGATTTGCCAAATGGAGTGTAAAGGAGAGC
>NC_042995.1:8374015-8389015 GCF_901001165.1 Salmo trutta | reverse complement strand
GTGATCGGTTATTCAATCTATAATCGCCATTAGTTGGATATCAAAGTGTATAGAGTGTTATAGTGTAGAGAGGGCTATAGTGAATAGAGTGTTATAGTGTAAGAGTGTTATAGTGTATAGAGTGTTATAGTGTTATAGAGTGTTATAGTGTATAGAGTGTTATAGTGTTATAGAGTGTTATAGTGTAGAGAGTGTTAGAGTGAATAGAGTGTTATAGTGTATAGAGTGTTATAGTGTATAGAGTGTTATAGTGTTATAGAGTGTTATAGTGTAAGAGTGTTATAGTGTAAGAGTGTTATAGTGAATAGAGTGTTATAGTGTATAGAGTGTTATAGTGTATAGAGTGTTATAGTGTATAGAGTGTTACGGTGTAAGAGTGTTATAGTGTATAGAGTGTTATAGTGTTATAGAGTGTTATTGTGAATAGAGTGTTATTGTGAATAGAGTGTTATAGTGTATAGAGTGTTATAGTGTAAGAGTGTTATAGTGAATAGAGTGTTAGAGTGTAGAGAGTGCTATAGTGTAAGAGTGTTATAGTGTAGAGAGTGTTATAGTGTTATAGAGTGTTATAGTGTAAGAGTGTTATTGTGAATAGAGTGTTATAGTGTATAGAGTGTTATAGTGTATAGAGTGTTATAGTGTAAGAGTGTTATAGTGTAAGAGTGTTATAGCGTATAGAGTGTTATAGTGTATAGAGTGTTATAGTGTATAGAGTGTTATAGAGTATAGAGTGTTATAGTGTATAGAGTGTTATGATGTATAGAATGTTATAGAGTGTTATATTGTAAAGAATGTTATAGAGTGTTATAGTGTATAGAGTGTTATGGTGTATAGAGTGTTATAGAGTGTTAGTGTATAGAATGTTATACAGTGTTATAGTGTATAGAGTGTTATAGTGTATAGAATGTTATAGAGTGTTATGGTGTTTCAGAGTGTTATAGAGTGTTATAGTGTATAGAATGTTATAGAGTGTTATAGTGTATAGAGTGTTATAGAGTGTTATGGTGTATAGAGTGTTATAGTGTATAAAATGTTATAGAGTGTTATAGTGTATAGAGTGTTATAGTGTATAGAGTGTTATAGAGTGCTATAGTGTATAAAATGTTATAGAGTGTTATAGTGTATAGAGTGTTATAGAGTATAGAGTGTTATAGAGTATAGAGTGTTATAGTGTATTGAGTGTTATAGTGTATAGAATGTTATAGAGTGTTATAGTGTATAGAGTGTTATAGAGTATAGAGTGTTATAGTGTATAAAATGTTATAGAGTGTTATGGTGTATAGAGTGTTATAGTGTATAGAATGTTATAGAGTGTTATAGTGTATAGAGTGTTATAGAGTATAGAGTTTTATAGTGTATAGAGTGTTATAGAGTATAGAGTGTTATAGTGTATAGAATGTTATAGAGTGTTATAGTGTATAGAGTGTTATAGAGTATAGAGTGTTATAGTGTATAGAGTGTTACAGTGTATAGAATGTTATACAGTGTTATAGTGTATAGAGTGTTATAGAGTATAGAGTGTTATAGTGTATAGAATGTTATAGAGTGTTATGGTGTATAGAGTGTTATAGTGTATAGAATGTTATAGAGTGTTATAGTGTATAGAGTGTTATAGAGTATAGAGTGTTATAGTGTATAGAGTGTTATAGAGTGTTATAGTGTATAAAATGTTATAGAGTGTTATAGTGTATAGAGTGTTATAGAGTATAGAGTGTTATAGAGTATAGAGTGTTATAGAGTAGAGAGTGTTATAGTGTATAGAGTGTTATAGTGTATGGAGTGTTATAGTGTATAGAGTGTTATAGAGTATAGAGTGTTATAGTGTATAGAATGTTATAGAGTGTTATAGTGTATAGAGTGTTATAAAGTATAGAGTGTTATAGTGTATAGAGTGTTATAGTGTATAGAATGTTATAGAGTGTTATGGTGTATAGAGTGTTATAGAGTGTTATAGTGTATAGAATGTTATAGAGTGTTATAGTGTATAAAATGTTATAGAGTGTTATAGAGTATAGAGTGTTATAGAGTGTAGTGTTATAGTGTATAGAGTGTTATAGAGTGTTATAGAGTGTTATAGTGTATAAAATGTTATAGAGTGTTACAGTGTATAGAGTGTTATAGTGTATAGAGTGTTATAGAGTATAGAGTGTTATAGTGTATAGAGTATTATAGAGTATAGAGTGTTTTAGAGTGTTATAGTGTATAAAATGTTATAGAGTGTTATAGTGTTATAGTGTATAGAGTATTATAGAGTATAGAGTGTTATAGTGTATAGAGTGTTTTAGAGTGTTATAGTGTATAAAATGTTATAGAGTGTTATAGTGTATAGAGTGTTATAGTGTATAGAGTGTTATAGAGTATAGAGTGTTATAGTGTATAGAGTGTTATAGAGTGTTATAGTGTATAAAATGTTATAGAGTGTTAGTGTATAGAATGTTATAGAGTGTTATAGTGTATAGAATGTTATAGAGTGTTATAGAGTATAGAGTGTTATAGTGTATAGAGTGTTATAGAGTGTTATAGTGTATAGAATGTTATAGTGTTATAGTGTATAGAGTGTTATAGTGTATAGAGTGTTATAGTGTATATAATTTTCTAGTGTTATAGTGTATAGAGTGTTATAGTGTATAGAATGTTATAGAGTGTTATAGTGTATAGAGTTTTATAGAGTGTTATAGTGTATAGAATGTTATAGAGTGTTATAGTGTATAGAATGTTATAGAGTGCTATTGTGCATAGAGTGTTATAGAGTATATAGTGTATAGAGTGTTATAGTGTATAGAATGTTATAGAGTGTTATAGAGTATAGAGTGTTATAGAGTATAGAGTGTTATAGAGTATAGAGTGTTATAGAGTATAGAGTGTTATAGTGTATAGAGTGTTATAGTGTATAGAATGTTATAGAGTGTTATAGTGTATAGAGTGTTATAGAGTATAGAGTGTTATAGAGTATAGAGTGTTATAGTGTATAGAGTGTTATAGTGTATAGAATGTTATAGAGTGTTATGGTGTATAGAGTGTTATAAAGTGTTATAGTGTATAGAATGTTATAGAGTGTTATGGTGTATAGAGTGTTATAGAGTGTTATAGTGTATAGAATGTTATAGAGTGTTATGGTGTATAGAGTGTTATAGAGTGTTATAGTGTATAGAATGTTATAGAGTGTTATAGTGTATAGAGTGTTATAGTGTATAGAATGTTATAGAGTGTTATAGTGTATAGAGTGTTATAGTGTTATAGAGTGTTATAGTGTATAAAATGTTATAGAGTATTATGGTGTGTAGAGTGTTATAGTGTTATAGAGTGTTATAGTGTATAAAATGTTATAGAGTGTTATGGTGTGTAGAGTGTTATAGTGTATAGAATGTTATAGAGTGTTATAGTGTATAGAGTGTTATAGTGTATAGAGTGTTATAGAGTGCTATAGTGTATAAAATGTTATAGAGTGTTATAGTGTATAGAGTGTTATAGAGTATAGAGTGTTATAGAGTATAGAGTGTTATAGTGTATTGAGTGTTATAGAGTATAGAGTGTTATAGTGTATAAAATGTTATAGAGTGTTATAGTGTATAGAGTGTTATAGAGTATAGAGTTTTATAGTGTATAGAGTGTTATAGAGTATAGAGTGTTATAGTGTATAGAATGTTATAGAGTGTTATAGTGTATAGAGTGTTATAGAGTATAGAGTGTTATAGTGTATAGAGTGTTACAGTGTATAGAATGTTATACAGTGTTATAGTGTATAGAGTGTTATAGAGTATAGAGTGTTATAGTGTATAGAATGTTATAGAGTGTTATGGTGTATAGAGTGTTATAGTGTATAGAATGTTATAGAGTGTTATAGTGTATAGAGTGTTATAGAGTATAGAGTGTTATAGTGTATAGAGTGTTATAGAGTGTTATAGTGTATAAAATGTTATAGAGTGTTATAGTGTATAGAGTGTTATAGAGTATAGAGTGTTATAGAGTATAGAGTGTTATAGAGTATAGAGTGTAATAGTGTATAGAGTGTTATAGTGTATGGAGTGTTATAGTGTATAGAGTGTTATAGAGTATAGAGTGTTATAGTGTATAGAATGTTATAGAGTGTTATAGTGTATAGAGTGTTATAAAGTATAGAGTGTTATAGTGTATAGAGTGTTATAGTGTATAGAATGTTATAGAGTGTTATGGTGTATAGAGTGTTATAGAGTGTTATAGTGTATAAAATGTTATAGAGTGTTATAGTGTTATAGTGTATAGAGTATTATAGAGTATAGAGTGTTATAGTGTATAGAGTGTTTTAGAGTGTTATAGTGTATAAAATGTTATAGAGTGTTATAGTGTATAGAGTGTTATAGTGTATAGAGTGTTATAGAGTATAGAGTGTTATAGTGTATAGAGTGTTATAGAGTGTTATAGTGTATAAAATGTTATAGAGTGTTAGTGTATAGAATGTTATAGAGTGTTATAGTGTATAGAATGTTATAGAGTGTTATAGAGTATAGAGTGTTATAGTGTATAGAGTGTTATAGAGTGTTATAGTGTATAGAATGTTATAGTGTTATAGTGTATAGAGTGTTATAGTGTATAGAGTGTTATAGTGTATATAATTTTCTAGTGTTATAGTGTATAGAGTGTTATAGTGTATAGAATGTTATAGAGTGTTATAGTGTATAGAGTTTTATAGAGTGTTATAGTGTATAGAATGTTATAGAGTGTTATAGTGTATAGAATGTTATAGAGTGCTATTGTGCATAGAGTGTTATAGAGTATATAGTGTATAGAGTGTTATAGTGTATAGAATGTTATAGAGTGTTATAGAGTATAGAGTGTTATAGAGTATAGAGTGTTATAGAGTATAGAGTGTTATAGAGTATAGAGTGTTATAGTGTATAGAGTGTTATAGTGTATAGAATGTTATAGAGTGTTATAGTGTATAGAGTGTTATAGAGTATAGAGTGTTATAGAGTATAGAGTGTTATAGTGTATAGAGTGTTATAGTGTATAGAATGTTATAGAGTGTTATGGTGTATAGAGTGTTATAAAGTGTTATAGTGTATAGAATGTTATAGAGTGTTATGGTGTATAGAGTGTTATAGAGTGTTATAGTGTATAGAATGTTATAGAGTGTTATGGTGTATAGAGTGTTATAGAGTGTTATAGTGTATAGAATGTTATAGAGTGTTATAGTGTATAGAGTGTTATAGTGTATAGAATGTTATAGAGTGTTATAGTGTATAGAGTGTTATAGTGTTATAGAGTGTTATAGTGTATAAAATGTTATAGAGTATTATGGTGTGTAGAGTGTTATAGTGTTATAGAGTGTTATAGTGTATAAAATGTTATAGAGTGTTATGGTGTGTAGAGTGTTATAGTGTATAGAATGTTATAGAGTGTTATAGTGTATAGAGTGTTATAGTGTATAGAGTGTTATAGAGTGCTATAGTGTATAAAATGTTATAGAGTGTTATAGTGTATAGAGTGTTATAGAGTATAGAGTGTTATAGAGTATAGAGTGTTATAGTGTATTGAGTGTTATAGAGTATAGAGTGTTATAGTGTATAAAATGTTATAGAGTGTTATAGTGTATAGAGTGTTATAGAGTATAGAGTTTTATAGTGTATAGAGTGTTATAGAGTATAGAGTGTTATAGTGTATAGAATGTTATAGAGTGTTATAGTGTATAGAGTGTTATAGAGTATAGAGTGTTATAGTGTATAGAGTGTTACAGTGTATAGAATGTTATACAGTGTTATAGTGTATAGAGTGTTATAGAGTATAGAGTGTTATAGTGTATAGAATGTTATAGAGTGTTATGGTGTATAGAGTGTTATAGTGTATAGAATGTTATAGAGTGTTATAGTGTATAGAGTGTTATAGAGTATAGAGTGTTATAGTGTATAGAGTGTTATAGAGTGTTATAGTGTATAAAATGTTATAGAGTGTTATAGTGTATAGAGTGTTATAGAGTATAGAGTGTTATAGAGTATAGAGTGTTATAGAGTATAGAGTGTAATAGTGTATAGAGTGTTATAGTGTATGGAGTGTTATAGTGTATAGAGTGTTATAGAGTATAGAGTGTTATAGTGTATAGAATGTTATAGAGTGTTATAGTGTATAGAGTGTTATAAAGTATAGAGTGTTATAGTGTATAGAGTGTTATAGTGTATAGAATGTTATAGAGTGTTATGGTGTATAGAGTGTTATAGAGTGTTATAGTGTATAGAATGTTATAGAGTGTTATAGTGTATAGAGTGTTATAGTGTATAGAATGTTATAGAGTGTTATGGTGTATAGAGTGTTATAGAGTGTTATAGTGTATAGAATGTTATAGAGTGTTATAGTGTATAAAATGTTATAGAGTGTTATAGAGTGTTATAGAGTGTAGTGTTATAGTGTATAGAGTGTTATAGAGTGTTATAGAGTGTTATAGTGTATAAAATGTTATAGAGTGTTATAGTGTATAGAGTGTTATAGAGTATAGAGTGTTATAGTGTATAGAGTGTTATAGAGTATAGAGTGTTATAGTGTATAGAGTGTTTTAGAGTGTTATAGTGTATAAAATGTTATAGAGTGTTAAAGTGTATAGAGTGTTATAGTGTATAGAGTGTTATAGAGTATAGAGTGTTATAGTGTATAGAGTGTTATAGAGTGTTATAGTGTATAAAATGTTATAGAGTGTTATAGTGTATAGAATGTTATAGAGTGCTATAGTGTATAGAATGTTATAGAGTGTTATAGAGTATAGAGTGTTATAGTGTATAGAGTGTTATAGAGTGTTATAGTGTATATCATTTTCTAGTGTTATAGTGTATAGAGTGTTATAGTGTATAGACTGTTATAGAGTGTTATAGTGTATAGAGTTTTATAGAGTGTTATAGTGTATAGAATGTTATAGAGTGCTATTGTGCATAGAGTGTTATAGAGTATAGAGTGTTATAGTGTATAGAGTGTTATAGTGTATAGAATGTTATAGAGTGTTATAGAGTATAGAGTGTTATAGAGTATAGAGTGTTATAGAGTATAGAGTGTTATAGAGTATAGAGTGTTATAGTGTATAGAGTGTTATAGTGTATAGAATGTTATAGAGTGTTATAGTGTATAGAGTGTTATAGAGTATAGAGTGTTATAGAGTATAGAGTGTTATAGTGTATAGAGTGTTATAGTGTATAGAATGTTATAGAGTGTTATGGTGTATAGAGTGTTATAAAGTGTTATAGTGTATAGAATGTTATAGAGTGTTATGGTGTATAGAGTGTTATAGAGTGTTATAGTGTATAGAATGTTATAGAGTGTTATGGTGTATAGAGTGTTATAGAGTGTTATAGTGTATAGAATGTTATAGAGTGTTATAGTGTATAGAGTGTTATAGTGTATAGAATGTTATAGAGTGTTATAGTGTATAGAGTGTTATAGTGTATAACATGTTATAGAGTGTTATAGAGTATAGAGTGTTATAGAGTGTTATAGTGTATAGAGTGTTATAGTGTATAGAGTGTTATAGTGTATAGAATGTTATAGAGTGTTATAGTGTATAGAGTGTTATAGTGTTATAGAGTGTTATAGTGTATAAAATGTTATAGAGTGTTATGGTGTGTAGAGTGTTATAGTGTATAGAGTGTTATAGAGTGTTATAGTGTATAAAATGTTATAGAGTGTTATAGTGTATAGAGTGTTATAGAGTATAGAGTGTTATAGTGTATAGAGTGTTATAGAGTGTTATAGAGTATAGAGTGTTATAGTGTATAGAGTGTTATAGAGCATAGAGTGTTATAGTGTATAGAGTGTTATAGTGTATAGAGTGTTATAGAGTATAGAGTGTTATAGAGTATAGAGTGTTATAGTGTATAGAGTGTTATAGTGTATAGAATGTTATAGAGTGTTATAGTGTATAGAGTGTTATAGAGTATAGAGTGTTATGGTGTATAGAGTGTTATAGTGTATAGAATGTTATAGAGTGTTATGGTGTATAGAGTGTTATAGAGTGTTATAGTGTATAAAATGTTATAGAGTGTTATAGTGTATAGAGTGTTATAGTGTATAGAGTGTTATAGAGTGTTATAGTGTATAACATGTTATAGAGTGTTATAGTGTATAGAGTGTTATAGAGTATAGAGTGTTATAGTGTATAGAGTGTTATAGTGTATAGAGTGTTATAGTGTATAGAATGTTATAGAGTGTTATAGTGTATAGAGTGTTATAGTGTATAGAATGTTATAGAGTGTTATGGTGTATAGAGTGTTATAGTCTATAGAATGTTATAGAGTGTTATAGTGTATAAAATTTTATAGAGTGTTATAGTGTATAGAGTGTTATAGAGTATAGAGTGTTATAGTGTATAGAGTGTTATAGAGTGTTATAGTGTATAAAATGTTATAGAGTGTTATAGTCTATAGAGTGTTATAGAGTATAGAGTGTTATAGTGTATAGAGTGTTATAGAGTATAGAGTGTTATAGAGTATAGAGTGTTATAGAGTATAGAGTGTTATAGAGTATAGAGTGTTATAGTGTATAGAGTGTTATAGTG
Source organism: Salmo trutta (assembly GCF_901001165.1). NCBI lineage: Eukaryota > Metazoa > Chordata > Actinopteri > Salmoniformes > Salmonidae > Salmo > Salmo trutta. Next base: position 8,380,506 of record NC_042995.1, on the reverse strand, counting down.
TATAGAGTGTTATAGTGTATAGAGTGTTATAGAGTATAGAGTGTTATAGTGTATAGAGTGTTATAGAGTATAGAGTGTTATAGTGTATAGAGTGTTATAGTGTATAGAGTGTTATAGAGTGTTATAGTGTATAAAATGTTATAGAGTGTTATAGTCTATAGAGTGTTATAGAGTATAGAGTGTTATAGTGTATAGAGTGTTATAGAGTGTTATAGAGTATAGAGTGTTATAGAGTATAGAGTGTTATAGAGTATAGAGTGTTATAGTGTATAGAGTGTTATAGTGTATAGAGTGTTATAGTGTATAGAGTGTTATAGTGTATAGAATGTTATAGAGTGTTATGGTGTATAGAGTGTTTTAGAGTGTTATAGTGTATAGAGTTTTATAGTGTATAGAATGTTATAGAGTGTTATGATGTATAGAGTGTTATAGAGTGTTATAGTGTATAGAATGTTATAGTGTTATAGTGTATAGAATGTTATAGAGTGTTATAGTGTATAGAGTGTTATAGTGTATAGAGTGTTATAGTGTATAGAGTGTTATAGAGTATAGAGTGTTATAGTGTATAGAGTGTTATAGTGTATAGAATGTTATAGAGTGTTATGGTGTATAGAGTGTTTTAGAGTGTTATAGTGTATAGAGTTTTATAGTGTATAGAATGTTATAGAGTGTTATGATGTATAGAGTGTTATAGAGTGTTATAGTGTATAGAATGTTATAGTGTTATAGTGTATAGAATGTTATAGAGTGTTATAGTGTATAGAGTGTTATAGAGTATAGAGTGTTATAGTGTATAGAGTGTTATAGAGTGTTATAGTGTATAGAATGTTATAGAGTGTTATAGTGTATAGAGTGTTATAGTGTATAACATGTTATAGAGTGTTATGGTGTATAAAATGTTATAGAGTGTTATAGTGTATAGAGTTTTATAGTGTATAACATGTTATAGAGTGTTATAGAGTGTTATAGTGTATAGAATGTTATAGAGTGTTATAGTGTATAGAGTGTTATAGTGTATAACATGTTATAGAGTGTTATAGAGTATAGAGTGTTATAGATTTTTATAGTGTATAGAGTGTTATAGTGTATAGAATGTTATAGAGTGTTATAGTGTATAGAGTGTTATAGTGTTATAGAGTGTTATAGTGTATAAAATGTTATAGAGTGTTATGGTGTGTAGAGTGTTATAGTGTATAGAATGTTATAGAGTGTTATAGTGTATAAAATGTTATAGAGTGTTATAGTGTATAGAGTGTTATAGAGTATAGAGTGTTATAGTGTATAGAGTGTTATAGAGTGTTATAGTGTATAGAGTGTTATAGAGTGTTATAGTGTATAAAATGTTATAGAGTGTTATAGTGTATAGAGTGTTATAGTGTATAGAGTGTTATAGAGTATAGAGTGTTATAGAGTATAGAGTGTTATAGAGTATAGAGTATTATAGTGTATAGAGTGTTATAGTGTATAGAGTGTTATAGAGCATAGAGTGTTATAGTGTATAGAGTGTTATAGAGTATAGAGTGTTATAGTGTATAGAATGTTATAGAGTGTTATGGTGTATAGAGTGTTATAGAGTGTTATAGTGTATAGAGTGTTATAGTGTATAGAATGTTATAGAGTGTTATGATGTATAGAATGTTATAGAGTGTTAGTGTATAGAGTGTTATAGAGTATAGAGTGTTATAGTGTATAGAGTGTTATAGTGTATAGAATGTTATAGAGTGTTATAGTGTATAGAGTGTTATAGTGTATAACATGTTATAGAGTGTTATGGTGTATAAAATGTTATAGAGTGTTATAGTGTATAGAGTGTTATAGAGTGTTATAGTGTATAGAATGTTATAGAGTGTTATAGTGTATAGAGTGTTATAGAGTATAGAGTGTTATAGTGTATAGAGTGTTATAGTGTATAGAATGTTATAGAGTGTTATAGTGTATAGAGTGTTATAGAGTATAGAGTGTTATGGTGTATAGAGTGTTATAGTGTATAGAATGTTATAGAGTGTTATGGTGTATAGAGTGTTATAGAGTGTTATAGTGTATAGAATGTTATAGAGTGTTATAGTGTATAGAGTGTTATAGTGTATAGAATGTTATAGAGTGTTATGGTGTATAAAATGTTATAGAGTGTTATAGTGTATAGAGTGTTATAGTGTATAGAGTGTTATAGTGTATAGAGTGTTATAGAGTGTTATAGTGTATAGAATGTTATAGAGTGTTATAGTGTATAAAATGTTATAGAGTGTTATAGTGTATAGAGTGTTATAGTGTATAGAGTGTTATAGAGTGTTATAGTGTATAACATGTTATAGAGTGTTATAGTGTATAGAGTGTTATAGAGTATAGAGTGTTATAGTGTATAGAGTGTTATAGTGTATAGAGTGTTATAGTGTATAGAATGTTATAGAGTGTTATAGTGTATAGAGTGTTATAGTGTTATAGTGTTATAGTGTATAGAATGTTATAGAGTGTTATGGTGTATAGAGTGTTATAGTGTATAGAATGTTATAGAGTGTTATAGTGTATAAAATGTTATAGAGTGTTATAGTGTATAGAGTGTTATAGAGTATAGAGTGTTATAGTGTATAGAGTGTTAGAGAGTGTTATAGTGTATAAAATGTTATAGAGTGTTATAGTGTATAGAGTGTTATAGAGTATAGAGTGTTATAGTGTATAGAGTGTTAGAGAGTGTTATAGTGTATAAAATGTTATAGAGTGTTATAGTGTATAGAGTGTTATAGAGTATAGAGTGTTATAGAGTATAGAGTGTTATAGTGTATAGAGTGTTATAGAGCATAGAGTGTTATAGAGTATAGAGTGTTATAGTGTATTTAGTGTTATAGTGTATAGAATGTTATAGAGTGTTATGGTGTATAGAGTGTTATAGAGTGTTATAGTGTATAGAGTGTTATAGTGTATAGAATGTTATAGAGTGTTATGATGTATAGAGTGTTATAGAGTGTTATAGTGTATAGAATGTTATAGAGTGTTATAGTGTATAGAGTGTTATAGAGTATAGAGTGTTATAGTGTATAAAGTGTTATAGTGTATAGAATGTTATAGAGTGTTATGGTATATAGAGTGTTATAGAGTGTTATAGTGTATAGAGTGTTATAGAGTATAGAGTGTTATAGAGTATAGAGTGTTATGGTGTATAGAGTGTTATAGAGTATAGAGTGTTATAGTGTATAGAGTGTTATAGAGCATAGAGTGTTATAGTGTATAGAGTGTTATAGAGTGCTTCTTCTCTCCTCCACTAGCTATATTAGACAGCATTGTTTGTACATGAAGGCTGTGATTGGTTTGTTAGTCACCGTGGGTGATGGAGTCCAGTTCATTCCGTCCTTTAGGTCCCCATAAATGGTTATCATCCATGAGTATGTGTGTGTGTGTTTTGTGTGTGTGCGTGTATGTGTGTTTTGTGTGTGCGTGCAAGCATGTGTGTGTATGTCTCTGAGTGTATGTGTGCACCTTAAGGGCTCCATAACCATTACTCAACACAGTTTTATTTACTGTGTGTGCTGTGAAATGGATAAACAAAAATGAAATAAACAATAAAAAGTGAACAGTAAATATTACTCACACAAGTTCCATAATAATAAAGACATTTCAAATGTCATGTTATGTCTATATACAGTGTTGTTACGATGTGCAAACAGTTAATTTAAAGTACAAAAGGGAAAATAAATAAACATAAATATGGGTTGTATTTACAATGGTGTTTGTTCTTCACTGGTTGCCCTTTTCTTGTGGCAACATGTTACAAATCTTGCTGCTGTGATGGCGCACTGTGGTATGTCACCCAATAGATATGGGAGTCTATCAAAATTGGATTTGTTTTCAAATTCTTTGTGGGTCTGTGTAATCAGAGGGAGATATGTGTCTCTATTATGGTCGTACATTTGGCAGGAGGTTAGGAAGTGCAGCTCAGCTTCCACCTCATTTTGTGGGAAGTGTGCAGATAGCCTGTCTTCTCTTGAGAGCCAGGTCTGCCTATGGTGACCTTTCTCAATAGCAAGGCTATGCTCACTAAGTCTGTACAATTTTTACATTTAGGGTCAGTAGAAGTGTAAGGACCAAATAGCATTCTAGTTTGCTCAGTTTTTTGTAAATTCTTTCCAATGTGTCAAGTAATTATATTTTTGTTTTCTCATGATTTGGTTGGGTCTAATTGTGTTGCTTTCCTGGGTTCTGTTTGTGTTTGTGAACAGAGCCCCATGACCAGCTTGCTTAGGGGCTCTTCTCCAGGTTCATTTATCTGTTAATGGAAGGTTTGGGAATCGCTTCCTTTTAGGTGGTTGTAGAATTTTTTCTGGATTTTGATAATTAGTGCGTATCAGCCTAATTCTGCTCTGCATGCATTATTTGGTGTTTTACGTTGTATACAGAGGATATTTTTGCAGAATACTGCATGCAGTCTCAATTTGGTGTTTGACATATTTTGTGAATTCTTGGTTGCCTTGTCTCAGATCGTTCATAGCTTTGTGGAAGTTACCTGCGGCGCTGATGTTTAGGCCAAGGTATGTATAGTTTTCTGTGTGCTTTAGAGCAACGGTGTCTAGATGGAATTTGTATTATTGGTCCTGACAACTGGACTTTTTTTGGAACACCATTATTTTTGTTTTACTGAAATTTACTGTCAGGGCCCAGGTCTGACAGAATCTGTGCAGAAGATCTAGGTGCTGCTGTAAGCCCTCCTTGGTTAGGGACAGAAGCACCAGATCATCAGCAAACAGTAGACATTTTTCTTCTAGTAGGGTGAGGCCGGGTGCCGCAGACTGTTCTAGTGCCCTCGCCAATTCGATGATATATATGTTGAGGAGGGTGGGGCTTAAGCTGCATCCCTGTCTCACCCCCGGTCCTTTGGAAAGAAATGTGTGTGTTTTTTGCCAATTTTAACTGCACACTTGTTGTTTGTGTACATGGATTTTATAACATCGTATGATATTTTATATCGTGGTATTATATTTCGTATTATATTTTTCCCCCAACACCACTTTCCATCAATTTGTATTGCAGGCCCTCGTGCCAAATTGAGGTGGAAAGCTTTTTTTTAAATCAACAAAGCATGAGAAAACTTTTTTTGTTTTGTTTGAATACGTGCTCTGTCGTACGGTAATTCTGTAAAATCCTATTTGACATTTGCTCAGTACATTGTTTTCACTGAGGAAATGCACAAGTCTGCTGATAATGATAATGCAAAAGATTTTCCTACGGTTGCTGTTTACGCTACGCTCGCATTAACATCTGCTAACTATGTGTATGTGACAAATAAAATTTGATTTGATATCCCACTGTAGTTATTGGGGGCAAATTTGTCTCCACTTTTGTGGATTGGGGTGATCAGTACCTGGTTCCAAATATTGGGGAATATGCCAGAGCTGAGGATGATGTTAAAGAGTTTAAGTATAGTCAATTGGAATTTGTGGTCTATATATTTTATCATTTAATTTAGGATACCATCAACCCCACAGGCCTTTTTGGGTTGGATGGTTTATATTTTGTCCTGTAGTTATTTCAATGTAATTGAAGAATCCAGTGGGTTCTGGTAGTCTTTAATAGTTGATTCTAAGATTTGTATTTTATCATGTATATGTTTTTGCTGCTTGTTCTTTGTTATAGAGCAAAAATATTGGAGAAGTGGTTTATCCATACATCTATCCATACGTTTTTGGATAGATAACTCTGTGTTGTTGTTTGTTTAGATTTTCCCAGAAGTGGTTAGATTCTATGGATTTTTCCATAACATTTAGCTGATTTCTGACATGCTGTTCCTTCTTTTTCCGTGGTGTATTTCTGTATTGTTTTAGTAATTCACCATACTGAAGGTGTAGGCTCAGGTTTTCTGGGTCTCAATGTTTTTGTGTGGATAGGTTTCTCAATTTCTTTCTTAGGTTTTTGCATTCTTCATCAAACAATTTTTCATTGTTGTTCATTTTCTCGGGTTGTCTACTTAAAAAAAATGTATTTGATAGGGAAGCTGAGAGGTCAAATATACTGTTTAGGTTTTCTACTGCCAAGTTTACACCTTTGCAATTGTCTAGAAGGGATTGAATTTGTTGGAGCCTAATTGTTTTTTGGTAGATTTCCACACTACTTTCCTTCCATCTATAGCATTTCTTAATATTGTGCAGTTCCTTTGGCTTTGATGCCTCATGATTGATCAAAGCCGGGTTCAAGTAGAGTGTGATTTTGCTGTGATCTGATAGGGGTGTCAGTGCACTGACTGTGAACCCTCAAAGAGACTCTGGGTTGAGGTCAGTGATAAAGTAGTCTACAGTACTACTGCCAAGATATGAGTTATAGGTGTACCTACCAAAGGAGTCCCATTGAAGTTTGTTCTGTCTGGATTGCGTGGACTAGTTCTCTGAGCTCCACCATGTCGCTCTCCAGCTCTGTGAATTTATCCCTCTCAATGATGGAGGAGCAGTGCAGTTGTGGGACCTGGGTGTGTTCAGTGCTGGGGGTGGTACCCTCGTCTACAGGACAGT
>NC_042995.1:8309015-8369015 GCF_901001165.1 Salmo trutta | reverse complement strand
AACGTCTGCATTGGGACCTTTAAGTCACTGTCCAATTTTGTTCATATAACAGTCCCGTTCTGTTTCTACAGCAGTCTACATATCAGTTTCAAGAACCATTTAGTTTATATAGCAGTAGGAGTGGGACGCACACACACGTGAGTTATATGCCTGCTGCCCACACGCGTGAACACACATACACACACACTCCCACCAGCTGTTTTCTGGCAGCAAGGCTCGGCATTCGGGACTAAATATGCAGTAAAAATAGACAGATGGAGACACTGAGGATGTGAAAGAGGAAGAGAAAGAGAGAAAGGAGAGAGGGTGGAAGGGAGGGAGGATGAGAGGATGAGAGGGAGGGAGGGAGGCAGGGAGGACGGAAGAGTGAGAGAGAGAGTATAGAGAAGAGAGAGAGCGAGATCACTCCCTCATCTGTCTGTTAGCCATCTAACCCTCTACCCAGGTGCAGCAGACTAACAATTGACTGTTTACAGACCATTACAGACAGACCATACACCAGGAGAGAGAGACAGAGAGGGTCAAATGTCTACTGTTTGCTGATGATCTGGTTCTACTTTCCCCAACCAAGGAGGGCCTACAGCAGCACCCAGATCTTCTGCACAGATTCTGTCAGACCTGGGCCATGAGAGTAAATCTCAGTAAGACAGAAATAATGGTGTTCCAAAAAAAGGTCCAGTTGTCAGGACCACAAATTCAAATTCCATCGAGACACCTTTACCCTTGAGCAGGTATTCCCAAACTGGGGTACGCAATGCTGTCGGGGGTACGCCAAATAATTTTTAATTATTTGTTTTAATTCTTTTTTTTTTTATTTAAATTTTTTTTTTTAAATCTTCCCATTTTCAAACAGTCCATTTAGATTTACCAACGGGGTGAGTTGGAGTTGGGTGAGGTTTTTTTTCTCGCCTGAGTAGCCTCGTTTCACTGCCAAAAATAAAATTAAACCATCTAGTGTTCAGCGAAATAACAACACAATGTCAAACACAGGTAGCCTAGTCAAATAATTATCATCCAATCACATTAACCGTTACTCTCTTGCGGGAATTCCACTAACGGTCTGTTTGTAGCCAAACGTAGCTGCTGCTCATGTTGGTATCTGTACTGATGGTGCAAAAGCCATGACAGGGAGACATAGTGGAGTGGTAGTGGAGTTGCTCCCGATGCCACTTGGGTACACTGCAGCATCCACCGAGAGGCTCTTGCTGCCAAGGGAATGCCTGACAGCTTGAAAGACGTTTTGGACACTACAGTGAAAATGGTTAACTTTGTTAAAGCAAGGCCCCTGAAGTCATGTTGTCACGGTTGTCGTCTTCGTCTTCCGACGATAGTGCGAAATCGTCATCGGAAAATGTAGACCAATATGCAGCAGGTACGTGTATGCTCATTTTTAGATTTATTAACAAACAAAATAACAAAATACGAAGACGAACAAATAACAGTCTGGCAAAGCCTAGGGCTGAACACAGAACAATCACCCACAAAACACAAACACAAACTCACCCTCATTTATGAGACTCTCAATCAAAGGCAGATAGAAAACACCTGCCTTCAACTGAGAGTCCCAACACCAATTCACCAGACATAGAAACAGACATACTAGACTCCACATAGAAATACCTAAACATAAACCAACACCCGGAATTACTAAAACAAACACCCTTAAACCAAACACACCACCCTGAACCACATAAAACAAATACCCTCTGTCACGCCCTGACCAAACTACAAAACAATTAACCTTATATACTGGCCAGGACGTGACAGTACCCCCCCCTTAAAGGTGCTACCCCAGAAGCACCTTAACAAAAAAAAAAAATTACCCCCAAACAATACCTAAAAGAAAAATTCCCCCTTACTAAAGGGAGGGAAGGGAGGGTGGCTGCCGTCAACGACGGCACTGTGCTACACCCCCCCTCCCCAACCCACCTATATTGGAGGCGGCTCAGGTTCTGGCCGTTCCAGGCAGTCTGGCAGTTCGGGGCAGTCTGGCGGCTCGGGGCAGTCTGGCGGCTCGGGGCAGTCTGGTGGCTCGGGGCAGTCTGGGCAGTCTGTCAGCTCGGGGCAGTCTGTCATCTCGGGGCAGTCTGGGCAGTCTGTCAGCTCGGGGCAGTCTGGGCAGTCTGTCAGCTCGGGGCAGTCTGGGCAGTCTGGCCACTCCGGCAGGTCAGGGCAGTCTGGCCACTCCGGCAGGTCAGGGCAGTCTGGCCACTCCGGCAGGTCAGGGCAGTCTGGCCACTCCGGCAGGTCAGGGCAGTCTGGCCACTCCGGCAGTTCAGGGCAGTCTGGCCACTCCGGCAGTTCAGGGCAGACTGGCCACTCCGGCAGTTCAGGGCAGTCTGGCCACTCCGGCAGTTCAGGGCAGTCTGGCCACTCCGGCAGTTCAGGGCAGTCTGGCCACTCCGGCAGTTCAGGGCAGTCTGGCCACTCCGGCAGTTCAGCGCAGTCTGGCCACTCCGGCAGTTCAGCGCAGTCTGGCCACTCCGGCAGTTCAGCGCAGTCTGGCCACTCCGGCAGTTCAGCGCAGTCTGACCACTCCGGCGACTGTTGACTGACGGGCAGCTCCGACGACTGTTGACTGACGGGCAGCTCCGACGACTGTTGACTGACGGGCAGCTCCGACGACTGTTGACTGACGGGCAGCTCCGACGACTGTTGACTGACGGGCAGCTCCGACGACTGTTGACTGACGGGCAGCTCCGACGACTGTTGACTGGCGGGCAGCTCCGACGACTGTTGACTGGCGGGCAGCTCCGACGACTGTTGACTGGCGGGCAGCTCCGACGACTGTTGACTGGCGGGCAGCTCCGACGACTGTTGACTGGCGGGCAGCTCCGACGACTGTTGACTGGCGAGGCTGGGTTTACGCACTTGCCGTTTAGTGCGGGGAGCGGGAACAGGACGAGTCGGACTGGGTGGACGCACTTCCGGGTCCGCACGAGAGACAGGAGCTGGAAACCCAGGGCTATGGAGGCGCACAGCCGGTCTAGATCTTACCTCCTGCACAACCCGCCTTGGCTCGATGGAACTAGTAGCCCTGCACGAGCGGAGTGCTCGTACAGGGCAGACTGGGCTGTGCAGGGGCTTGATGGTAGCCGTGCGTAGAGCGGGAGTTGGGTAGCCTGGTCCTCGGAGGCGTACCGGCGACCAGATGCGCTGCGCAGGCATCCTCCTACCAGGCTGGATGCCCGCTCTAGCACGGCACCTGCGAGGGGCTGGAATAACTCGCACCGGACTGTGCGTGCGTATGGGTGAGATATTGCGCTTCTCAGCGAAACATGGCGCTCCCCACCTCATACGCTCCTCCATATAACCACGGGTAGCTGGCTTCCGGCTCTTCCTTCGCCTAGCCAAACTACCCGTGTGCCCCCCCCAAAAATTTTCTTGGGGGTGCCTCTCGTGCATCTCCTTCAGCGCGTCCACTCTGGCCTTGTACCAACGCCTCTCTGCCTTGGCTGCTTCTATTTCCCACTGCGGGCGGCGATACTCCCCAGCCTGATGCCAAGGTCCGGCCCCGTCCAGAACTTCTTCCCAAGTCCACTTCTCCCGCCAGTCCAACTCGAACGCCTTCTGCTCCTTCCTCTGCTGCTTGGTCCTTTGGTGGTGGGTGATTCTGTCACGGTTGTCGTCTTCCTCTGACGATAGTGCGAAATCGTCATCGGAAAATGTGGACCAATACGCAGCAGGTTCGTGAATGCTCATCTTGATTTTTATTCACTACAAAAATTAACATACAAAAATAACAAAATACGAAAACGAACAACTAACAGTCTGGCAAAGCCTAGGGCTGAACACAGAACAATCACCCACAAAACACAAACACAAACTCACCCTCATTTATGAGACTCTCAATCAAAGGCAGATAGAAAACACCTGCCTTTAACTGAGAGTCCCAACACCAATTCACCAGACATAGAAACAGACATACTAGACTCCACATAGAAATACCTAAACATAAACCAACACCCGGAATTACTAAAACAAACACCCTTAAACCAAACACACCACCCTGAACCACATAAAACAAATACCCTCTGTCACGCCCTGACCAAACTACAAAACAATTAACCTTATATACTGGCCAGGACGTGACACATGTATTTTCTTCACTGTGCAATGATATGGGCAGCGACCATGTAACGCTTTTACAACATACAGAAGTGCGCTGGTTATCAAGAGGCAAAGTATTGACACGTTTTTTTTTATTGAGAGACGAGCATAAAGTTTTCTTTACTGACCATAATTTTCACTTGTCTGACCGCTTGCATGATGACGAGTTTCTCGCACGACTGGCCTATCTGGGTGATGTTTTTTCTCACCTGAATGATCTGAATCTAGGATTACTGGGACTCTGCGCAATTATGTTCAATGTGCGGCGCAAAATTGAGGCTATGATTAAGAGGTTGGAGCTCTTCTCTGTCTGCATTGACAAGGACAACACACAGGTCTTTCCATCATTGTATGATTTTTTGTGTGAAAATGAACTCAAGCTTACGGACAATGTCAAATGTGATACAGCGAAGCACCTGAGTGAGTTGGGTGCGTAATTACGTATGTACTTTCCCGAAACGGATGACACAAACAACTGGATTCATTATCCCTTTCATGCCCTGCCTCCAATCCACTTAACGATATCTGAACAAGAGAGCATCACCAAAATTGCTGTGAAAATTGTATTTAATCAGAAGCCACTGCCATATTTCTGGATTGGGCTGCGCTCAGAGTATCCTGCCTTGGCAAATCGCGTTGTTAAGACACTGATGCTCTTTGCAACCACGTACCTATGTGAGAGTGGATTCTCGGCCCTTACTAGCATGAAAACGAAATACAGGCACAGACTGTGTGTGGAAAATGATTTAAGACTGAGACTCTCTCCAATACAACCCAACATTGCAGAGTTGTGTGCATTCTTTCAGGCACACCATTCTCATTAACCTGTGATGAGTTATTCAAGAAGAACGAACACCATTGTAAATACAACCCATATTTATGTTTATTTATTTGCCCTTTTGTACTTTAACTATTTGCACATTGTTACAACACTGTATATAGACATAACATGACATTTGAAATGTCTTTATTATTTTGGAACTTGTGTGAGTAATATTTACTGTTCAATTTTTATTGTTTATTTCATTTTTGTTTATCCATTTCACTTGCTTTGGAAATGTAAACATATGTTTCCCATGCCAATAAATCACCTTGAATTGAATTGAATTGAGAGAGAGAGAGAGGGAGAGGGAGAGAGATAGACTAAGTATGAGTGCTGGGGGAGGGGGGAGGACAGACAAATAGAACAGCCTGACTAGACAGTGTATGAGGAGTGAGGTGGGGGGAGGACAGACAGACAGACAGAACAGTCTGACTAGACTGTGTATGAGGAGTTGGGGAGGGGGGAGGACAGACAGACAAACAGAACAGCCTGACTAGACAGTGTATGAGGAGTGAGGTGGGGGGAGGACAGACAGACAGACAAACAGAACAGCCTGACTAGACAGTGTATGAGGAGTGAGGTGGGGGGAGGACAGACAGACAGACAGACAGACAGAACAGCCTGACTAGACAGTGTATGAGGAGTGAGGTGGGGGGAGGACAGACAGACAGACAGAACAGCCTGACTAGACTGTGTATGAGGAGTGAGGAGGACAGACAGACAGAACATGGAGATGCGGGGAACCGAGGTCGGGCGAGAGCCGAAGCCACCTTCCCGCCCTAGAACCCCACGCAGAGGGAAGGGGGAAGCGGAGGGCGTGAGCCCCCTACCCTACCCAGCCCACAGAACAGCCTGACAGTACATAAATATAGGAAAATAACCCACAGTATATAAAGATAAAGGTGAATGTGTCACGTCCTGACCCTTGTAAGAGGACATTTTCCATAGTAGAGTGGTCAGGGTGTGACAGGTGGGTGTTTTGGGTGGTTTTGGTTTTCTGTTTCTATGTGGGGTTTTCTAGATTTCTATTTCTATGTTTTTGTTTTCTATGTTTTGGCCAGGTATGGTTTCCAATCAGAGGCAGCTGTCTATCGTTGTCTCTGATTGGAAGCCATACTTAGGCAGCCTGTTTTTCATGTGTGGGTGTGGGTAGTTGTTTTCCGTTTTGTCAACATGTACCTTACGGAACTGTTGTCGGTCGTTTTGTTGTTTTGTTAAAGTGTCTTCATTAAAAGTCAAATATGAGCACTATACATGCTGCGCCTTGGTCTCCTTTGGACGACCCATGTTACAGAATGGGGGGATAGATGTAGAAATAGTGGTAAAGCGATATGATGAAGGAGAGATGGGTAAATAGAGATATACAGTAGAGATGGTAGAAAGATAAGAGAGAGATGGGGGATGAGAGGAGGAGGGGGGGGTGGAGAGGTGATGATATATTCCTCTAAAGCAGGAAGCATCTCTCCTCATCTCCATGGTGATCTCTCTCTCTCTCTCTTTATCTTGTTTCTGTATATCGTTCACTCTCAATCCCTTTCCCTTTCCCTGCCCTATATCTCTCTCTCTCCCTCTTTAAAACATGCTATTACATCAATAAGCTATTTAAAGCTACAATATGTCACTTTTCTTGGCGACCCGACCAAATTCCCATAGAAATGTGATTTATAGACCTGTCATTCTCATTGAAATCAAGTCTAAAAAGTGGTAGATCTGTTCTATGTGCCCTATTTCTATGCATCCCCTTCTGAAGTTGCATTTTTGCATCTTTTACCTTCGGTTTCGTACACTCACTTCAAAGAGCTGAAAATACAATTCACAACATATTTTGGATTACAAAATATATTTCATAGTGGTTTAGATGGCACAATGATTCTCTACACAATGACTGCTTGTTTTGTCACATAAACTGAAATCTATGTGACTATTAGAATTTTTGCAACCAGGAAATGGCGGAGCAATTTCTGCATATTGCATGTTTAAGTGTTAATGTAACTTTTCATTGAAGTCCAATCTTTTTTATAACGAGTTGAGTTCAGTGATCACCATCATTACTTCTTAAAATGTTAATTAACGTTGATAACCTCCTTAAATGCTCCACCATCTCCAAAATCACTCCATGCTGCACTTGTGTACTGACACACACACACACGCACGCATACACGCACACACACACACACACACACACACACATACACGTTCACAAAAACACTTGCTTGCCTCACCCAACCTGTTGCTATAGTAACAGGCCTTGGTGCAGTCCGCAGTATCACAAATCATCTAGATCTCAGAATACTGACAGCAATTAGAACACACACATACACACACACACACACACACACACACACAGCAGTCATACTTTTTCTCACCCTCTCTTTCTCACACTTCAGATGATAAATGTCTGTTTTTGATATAGACTGTTATTGCTGCAGCAGATTGGTTTATCAGTCTGTCTGTCTCTGAGTCTATCTAGCTATCTGTCTGTCTCTGAGTCTATCTAGCTATCTGTCTGTCTCTGAGTCTATCTAGCTATCTGTCTGTCTCGGAGTCGATCTAGCTATCTGTCTGTCTCTCAGTCTATCTAGCTATCTGTGTTTCTATCTTTTTATCTCTTCTCTCTTCTATAAATCTACACCCCCATCTGTCTACATACCTCCCCTCTCACTTCCTCTCTATTACTGCCCCTCCCCCTACTGTTTTCTCTTTCTCTCGTTCTTCTTTCTTTCTTTCTCTCTCTCTCTCTCACTCTCTCTCTCTGTTATTATCTATCTCTTTCTGTCTCTCCCTCTCTCTCTCTCTCTCACACTCTCTCTCTTTTCTTTCTCTCTCTTTCTCTCTCTCCCTCTCTCTCTCTCTTAAAGGATACAGTGTGTTTCTTGGAGTGAGTTCTACAGTGTTTACTGGATAGTGAGTTATGGTCGTAGAGGGAGACATTGGTGAACATAAAATGGTGCAGCAGCTCTCAATCAGTGATGGACTAGCCTTTCGTACATACACACACACACACACACACACACACACACACACACACACACACACACACACACACACATGCTTGCACTCCAAAAAATGTAGACTAGCCTATATTGCCTTAATATACTCTAGCTTGCATCTAAAAAATGCATTCTATGTGCTGCTAAATGCCCACTCCAATAAATGCATTTTGCTACTTCATATATTCAAAAGGAAAGAAAATTCACTACATGGTGTCTCTGTGTCTGTCTGTGTTTGTGTGTGTTTGTCAGTGGAGGCTGCTAATGAGATAATAATCAGAGGGGGGCAACACCTCAAAGTGCCGCTGAGCATCATGGGCTGTGATGACCCGTTGTGCCTCAAAGATACTCTTCCTCTCCTTCTCTCTCTCTTTTTCCTCTTCTCTCTTTACAATAAGCCCAGGTAAGAGTAGTGTGATGGACTGGATTCAAGCCTGGGTCTCCTGCACACAGTGGTGGACTTAGCCTTAGGCAGAAGAGGCAATTGCCTCAGGCCTCACATCATCAATGGGCTTCGTGAGCTGGACATCATTTTACATGTACAGTACCAGTCAAATGTTTGGACACACTTACACATTCAAGGGTTTTCTTAATGTTTTACTATTTTCTACATTGTAGAATAATAGTGAAGACATCAAAACTATCAAATATGACATATGGAATAATGTAGTAACCAAAAAAGTAGCCACCCTTCGCCTTGATGACAGTTTTGCACACTCTTTGTTTATCATCAGCTAGGGTAAATGTTGAGATCTGTCTCATACCATCACTTCTGACTGGTACTGTATATATACATATACACGGAGTATACAAAATATTAAGAAAACCTGCTCTTTCTATGGCGTAGACTGACCAGGTGAATCCAGGTGAAAGCTACGGTCCCTTATTGATGTCACTTGTTAAATCCACTTCAGTCAGTGTAGATGAAAGGGAGGAGACAGGTTAAAGAAGGATTTTTAAGTCTTGAGACCATTGAGACATGGATTGTGTATGTGTGCCATTCAGAGGGTGGGTGGGTAATATTTAAATGTGTTTGAACGTGGTATGATAGTAAGTGCCAGGGTCCAGGACACCGGTTTGTGTCAAGAACTGCAACACTGCTGGGTTTTCACGCTCAACAGTTTCCCATGTGTATCAAGAATGGTCCACCACCCAAAAGACATCCAGCCAACTTGACACTATTGTGAGAAGCATTGGAGTCAATATTGGCCAGCATCCCATCACTTTCGACACCTTGTAGAGTCCATGCTCTGACGAATTGAGGCTGTTCTGAAGGGAAAAGGGGGCAGTAAAATAGAGCAGCAGTAAAATAACAGTAGTGAGGCTATATACAGGGGGTACCGGTACAGAGTCAATGATGCAACCAGTCAGGATGTTCTTGATGGTGCAGCTGTAGAACCCTTTGAGTATCTGAGGACCCATGCCAAATCTTTTTAGTCTCTTGAGGGGGAATAGGCTTTGTCGTGCCCTCTTCACGACTGTCTTGGTGTGTTTGGACCATGATAGTTTGTTGGTGATGTGGACACCAAGGAACGTGAAGCTCTCAACCTGCTCCACAACAGCCCTGTCGATGAGAATGGGGGCGTGGTCGGTCCTCCCTTTCCTGTAGTCCACAATCATCTCCTTTGTCTTGATCACGTTGAGAGAGAGGTTGCGATCCTGGCACCACACTGCCAGGTCTCTGACCTCCTCCTTATAGGCTGTCTCATCATTGTCGGTGATCAGGCCTACCACTGTTGTGTCGTCAGCAAACGTAATGATGGTGTTGGAGTCGTGCCTAGCCATGCAGTCATGAGTGAACAGGGAGTACAGGAGGGGACTGAGCACACACCCCTGAGGGGCCCCCGTGTTGAGGATCAGCGTGGCAGATGTGTTGTTACCTACCCTTACCATCTGGGTGTAAGGAAGTCCAGAATTCAGTTGTAGAGGGAGGTGTTTAGTCCCAGGGTCCTTAGCTTAGTGATGAGCTTTGAGGGCACTACGGTGTTAAACGCTGAGCTGTAGTCAACGAATAGCATTCTCACATAGGTGTTCCGTTTGTCCAGGTGAGAAAGGGCAGTGTGGAGTGCAATAGAGATTGCATCATCTCTGGATCTGCTGGGGCAGTATGCGAATTGGACTGGGTCTAGGGTTTCTGGGATAATGATGTTGATCTGAGCCATGACCAGCCTTTCAAAGCACTTCATGACTACAGACGTGAGTGCTACGGGTCGGTAGTCATATATTGCAGGTTACCTTAGTGTTCTTGGGCACAGGGACTATGGTGGTCTGTTTGAAACATGTTGGTATTACAGACTCAGTCAGGGACAGGTTGAAAATGTCAGTGAAGACACTTGCCAGTTGGTCAGCGCATGCTCGGAGTACACGTCCTAGTAATCCGTCTGGCCCTACGGCCTTGTGAATGTTGACCTGTTTAAAGGTCTTGCTCACATCGGCTACAGAAAGCGTGATCACACAGTCATCCAGAACAGCTGATGCTCTCATGTAGTATGCTTCAGTGTTGCTTGCCTCGAAGCAAGCATAGATGTAATTTAGCTTGTCTGGTAGGCTCATGTCACTGGGAAGCTTGCGGCTGTTCTTCCCTTTGTAGTCTGTTATAGTTTGCAACCCTGCCACATCTGACGAGCGTTGGAGCCGGTGTAGTACGATTAAATCTTAGTCCTGTATTGACCTATTGCCTGTTTGATGGTTCGTCAGAGGGCATAGCGGGATTTCTTATAAGCATTCGGGTTAGAGTACCGCTCCTTGAAAGCGGCAGCTCTACCCGGATGTTGCCTGTAATCCATGGTTTCTGGTTGGGGTATGTACGTACTGTCACTGTAGGGACAACGTCATCGATGCACTCATTGATGAAGCCAGTGACTGATGTGGTGTACTCCTCAATGCCATCGGAAGAATCCCAGAACATGTTCCAGGTTGTGCTAGCAAAACAGTCCTGTAGCTTAGCATCTGCATCATCTATCCACTTCTTTATTGACCGAGTCACTGGTGCTTCCTGCTTTAGTTTTTGTAAGCCGTAATCAGGAGGATAGAATTATGGTCAGATTTGCCAAATGGAGGGTGAGGGAGAGCTTTGTACGCATCTCTGTGTGTGGAGTAAAGGTGGTCTACAGTTTATTTCCTCTGGTTGCACATTTAAGATGCTGGTAGAAATTAGGTAAAAAGGATTTAAGTTTGCCTGGTCACTAGGAGCGCCGCTTCTGGATGAGCATTTTCCTGTTTGCTTATGGCCTTATACAGCTCAGTGAGTGCGGTCTTAGTGCCAGCATCAGTTTATGGTGGTAAATAGACAGCTACGAAAAATATAGATGAAAACTCTCTTGGTAAATAGTGTGGTCTACAGCTTATCCTGAGATACTCTACCTCAGGCGGGGAAAATCTTGTGACTTCCTTAATATTAGATTTTGTGCACCAGCTGTTGTTTACAAATATACACAGACCGCCACCTCTTGTCTTACCCGAGGCGGCTGTTCTATCAGCGTAAAACCTGCCATCTGTATGTTATCCATTTCGTCGTTCAGCCACGACTTGGTGACACACAAGATATTACAGTTTTTAATGTCCCGTTAGTAGGATATTCATGACCGTAGCTCGTCTATTTTGTTATCCAATGATTGTAGGTTGGCTAATAGGACTGATAGTAGAGGCAGATTACCCTCTTGCCGTCGGATCCTTACAAGGCACCACGACCTACGTTCCCGATATCTCCGTCTCTTTCTCATGCGAATCACAGGGATTTGGGCCTTGAAGTAAATCCTTCGCGTCTTACTCGTTAAAGAAAAAATCTTTGTCCAGCACGAGGTGATTAATCACTGTCCTGATATTTAGAAGCTCTTTTCGGTCGTCAGAGACAGTGGCAGAAACATTATGTACAAATTGAGTTGCAAGTAATGCGGAAAAAAACACACAATAGCACAATAGGTTAGAGACTGGAAAACGGCAGCCATCTCCTCCTGCGCCATTCAGTTGCATTACTAATCTGCTCCTGTCTGCACACCACAAGATCTTAGTCCTGTGAGCTAATACAAGATCTTTGCCCTGTGAGCTAATACAAAATCATTGTCCTGTGAGCTAATACAAGATCTTTGTTCTGGCAGCTAAAACATGATCTTAGTCCTAGGAGCTAACACAATATCTTAGTCCTGGGAGCTAACACAATATCTTAGTCCTGGGAGCTAACACAAGATCTTAGTCCTGGGAGCTAACACAAGATCTTACTCCTGGCAGCTAACACAAGATCTTAGTCCTGGCAGCTAAAACAAGATCTTAGTCCTGGTAGCTAACACAAGATCTTACTCCTGGCAGCTAAAACAAGATCTTAGTCCTGGTAGCTAACACAAGATCTTCGTCCTGGAAGCTAACACAAGATTGTAGTCCTGGGAGCTAACACAAGCTCCTAGTCCTGGGAGCTAACACAAGTCTTGAGGCATTTAATACAAGTGTAGTTCACTGAACCCCCTCTACTACAAGGCAGGCAGTAGTTTGACTGAGGAGATTGTGAATATTTAATATTCCACATGTTATCTGACCAAGACAGAGGAGAGGAGATTATAATGGAAGTGAGTTGTGATAGGGAGTGAATCTGCTCTGTGTGTGTGTGTGTGTGTGTGTGTGTGTGTGTGTGTGTGTGTGCGTGTGCGTGTGCGTGTGTGAAGCAGGCGTCACTCTCACCCCTCGGTTGTGTGACTTCATCGCTCTTCATCGTGGGATTCTGGGTAGTGGGCACGGAATTCTGGCATTGCCCTTCTCTCTTAGTGACTCATCTCTATCTCACACACACACACACACACACACACCCACACACACACACACACACTATATATATGGGGTCACATGGATACGTACTGTATCTATGGGCAATAACATGGCTGCTGAATACTTCATAACAGTAGGGTTTAAAAATGGATGGTTAGTGTCACTGGCCTGGGGGGCAGATTTTACAAATGTACAAAGCTAAGGGTGGCCTTGTAGAGAGGCACTTCCTCTGGTACAGTCCAATCCGTCTTAGGGCCATGGCCATTCATACTGTACTAAATACCAGTGTGACTGTTAATGTGAATATTTTCAATTAAACAACTATTTCGTACTCTTTCTCTGCTACTGTATGACTCATTTCCTAGTATATTTCTCACTTCCCCAATGTCAGGTTGTTACTACTGCTGCTGTACATAATGTATGGTTTGAAACTTAAAGTAATATTTTCAACTTATAATACAGTTATTATACTGTAATAATAACCAGCTACATACACAGTTAAAAACATTGAAATTAAATAAATAAATTATTAAAGGCATGAAAGGTCAGACTGAAATGAATTAATCTCCACTTACTATCCAAAATAAAATAGCATCATGGCTGTCTGTCTCCTGCGTGAAGTGAACACATACAATACATCCACTAGACTTTTTTCATCAGAGATCATATGATTATTCAGATTGATTCAAACTATGACAGATCATCAGTCTATGAGCTCTATGAGCTTGGAGAGGTACTTCTCACCATCTTACCTGTTGGTTTGTTTGTGGCCTCTCTCTCCCTCTCTCTCTCTCTCTCTCTCTCTCTCTCTGACTGCCTGTCTCTCCGTGGGTATCATACACCCTCTAGACCAGGGATGGGCAACTTTGATGGGGGCCGCAGTGGCTCTTCGGTCAGCCTACCAACATCCATACCCACACATGTGATCAGAGCCACAAGTTTGCTTTACATCACTTTTTCTGTTGCAGTTTTACTGACAGTGAGTGACATATAACAAGTGGAAAACTGTTGATGCACAACCAGGTTTGGAAATTGCACGTTGTGTATTGTACATTTTTCACCCCCGGCTCCTACGCCCATGTATATCATGATTACTAGGAGTTGTGAACTGACCATAAAATACAGATCCTCATGTTTTAAAAAAAAGAACAACTGCCAGGACTATCTCAACTGTTACAGTAGATCACAGGCCTTGTAGCCTAGCTAGCTAACCCTGACTCTAGCCTACTGATAACCATCTTGTCTCTGCTCTCTGATAAATACTTTTACTGAGGGTATTAGTATATTAGTAATTGACTGACCCGGTCTCTCCAGATCTCCTAACAGTACTATTTCTAGAGTCAATTTTAGATCAATGCTATGCATTTTCAGCCATTCTTGAACCTGAGACCAGAAACAGGCTACCTGAGGGCAATACCAAAATAAATGGTCTATTGATTCTGTATCCTCACAACAAAATCTGCAGAGCTTCAATGATTTTATGCCCCAAGTATTCATCATTTTGTTGGTGGAAAGAATTCTATAAAATAATTTTAGCTGAATAGCACGAAGTCTTGAATCTTGCGTTGTTTTATATGTCAACTCATACACCCTGTACCATGGAACTGGTACATCAAAATTCTCTTCCCAACTACTTTGCAATCTGTATGTCACAGTTGTTAACATCCTGGTCCTCAAATGAAACTGGTATACTTTCCTATTTATGCTATTTTTATTCCTCTGACAGTTTTGATCCTTTATATTGGGCAGACAGACCAGTTCCCCACCTCCTCCCGCTGCCACCTGCCTCCTCCATTTTTGGGGTAATACTGTAATCAATTGGTTGTACTCTTGGATTGAGCAGACCTTCTCGTACAATTCTGATAACTCCATGAAGGACATAATGCTACCATTCCAATTTACAATATAATTTAAGAACAAATAACCTTTTCAAACATCTTTCCCATAAATACAGGTATTTTATCAACCAGCACATTTGAGTTCAGCCATAATATTTGTTGTAATATTTGTTTTATCTTTTCAGGGGGATAAATTTGAAATTGTAGCCAGCTCTGCAATGCTTGTTTGAAAAAGAGAGATACTTTGAAAAAAGTATCATTTTCAATTCATCGAAAATGAGACATGGCAATCTGCACAAAGGCAAAAAGGCAATTTTTAAACAATGGGTGAGCTTTTCTTAGTAATCTACTTGAGAACCATTTAGGGTTCAAATAAAACTTTTGAATGAGTGAAGCTTTTAGAGAGAGGTTTAGTGCTTTTATTTTTAATAATCTCAACCCACCCAATTCATACTCATTATAAAGATAGGCACGTTTTATTTTGTCTGGTATAGCATCCCAGATAATGCGAATAATTTTTTGCTCATATGATT
The DNA here is from genome assembly GCF_901001165.1 of Salmo trutta. NCBI lineage: Eukaryota > Metazoa > Chordata > Actinopteri > Salmoniformes > Salmonidae > Salmo > Salmo trutta. Next base: position 8,353,966 of record NC_042995.1, on the reverse strand, counting down.
TGAAAAATGAATCATCAGGAGTAGGCAGCGCGATAAGTAAGTGAGTAAACTGAGATATGACAAAGGTGTTAATCAAGGCAATTTTTCCATAAATAGACAGGTATTTACCTCTCCATGGTTGCAGGATCTTGTCTATTTTTACAAGTTTTCTATTGAAATTCATTGTGGAGAGCTTATTTATATATTTTGTGATATGAATACCGAGTATGTCTACTTCACCATCAGCCCATTTTATAGGTAAACTACAGGGTAATATAAAAGTTGTATTTTTTTAAGGATCTGATATGTAATATTGTACACTTATCATAATTAGGTTTTAGTCCAGAGAGTACTGAAAAGTTATCTAGATCTTCAATGAGACATTGTAGGGATCTAGCTGGCAGACTTAATATGTAACTTGAGTCATCAGCATACATGGACACCTTCGTTTTTAAGCCTTGGATTTCTAATCCTCTAATGTTGTTATTGGATCTGATTTTAATAGGTAATATTTCGATGGCCATAACGAATAGATATTGTGACAGCGGACACCCTTGTTTAACTCCTCTTGACAATTCAAAACTCTCTGAGAAGTAGCCGTTATTTACTATTTTACACCTGGGGTTGCTATACATTATTTTTACCCATTTTATAAGAGAATTATCAAAATTGAAAAAATTCGGGCATTTATAAAATCCAGTCTCACTTTATCAAATGCCTTTTCAAAATCCGCTATAATTATCATTCCTGTCTTCTTATATGTTCCATGATGTTCTATTATTTCTAGTAGTTGTCGTATATTATCTCCAATGTATCGTCCATGTAAAAAACCTGTCTGATCAGGATGAACAATAATTTTAATTTTGAGTGCTATGCATACTTGACACAATTCAGTAGCCCTACCTATTGAGTTGTAAAATAGTTTACAGCATAGCAGGCTACATAGGCCTACAATAGGATAATATCAATTCGGTTAACGGTATCTAGGGAAGCCTAAACAAGAGCTCTTAGAAATGATATAGCTAGCCTATGCCTCTCCGTTTATATGCTATTGAACCGGACGGGCGGAGGAACCGGGACCCGCCTCAGAGGACGAAAGTGACGTCACGAAGTGCCATTCGGCTGCGGGAGGGGGAGGGGTGTATAACAAAATAATAGATTACTTGTCACGTGGTGTAAGCAGGCTTCTGAATGATTTAAAAGGCTCTCGCCTCCCACCGCCTCCTGGTGATGCGCGAGATGCTGCTGCTGCTGAAGAGGGAGAAGAAGCGAGAGAGAGAGACTGCAGCAGCAACCGACATGGAGCTCGAGCCTTTCCGGGGGAGAGCGAGCATCCTCTAATCTGCCAGGGTCACGGTAGAATACGTAAGTGAATTTGTTTCTCATCCTTTCTCTCCATCTCTGTCCCACTCTCACTTTCTCTGTCTGTGTCGTCATTGTTTATGTGTGTGTGAAAATGGCGTATTCGACCCGCGGTGTGTATGTGTGTCCTGCAGTGGATCGCGTTGTTGTTTGATGATAAAATGTTTCCTTCTTGAGTCACACCTGCTCGGCGTGCGTGTGCGTGTGCATGTGTATGTGTTCGGGGTGGGAACTCGCATCCCCGTTGCAGCTGCAGTAGACACCAGCAGAGAGAGACTGGAGAGGGAGATACGAGTTCGTTATTACATTACCCGACATAAAGGTATTTATTTATCAACAGCTAGAGTAAATGTTGAGATCTGCCTGATATCATCACGTAGTAGGCTACATCTCATCTGATCGCTATTTGATCATAGAAGGACCTCTAGATAGATATAAGGCTACCCTCTGCTGTGTGTGTGTGTGTGTGTGTGTGTGTGAGAGAGAGAGAGAGAGAGAGAGAGAGAGAGAGAGAGAGAGAGAGAGAGAGAGAGAGAGAGACCGTACGAAATGGATGCTTATCATCCGGTTTATAGCTTCATGTCTGCGTGAGTAGGGTGCACGCCCATGTGCACGCCTATCCTCTGCAAGAATCAGTCTGTCTTTTTCTATAGCTGATAGCGTGCGTGTTGAGGGGGGGGGCGACATCTGAACTTGTGCTGTTGGGGAAACTCTTGGGAGCAGATTTGTTGGGAGGTACAACTCGTTTAGTATAGGATAGGGTTGTTAGGGTAGGATCGGGCAGGGTAGGATAAGGTTTATTAGGGTAGTTTAAGGTTGGTTAGGGTAGTGTATGATAAGGTTGGTAAGGGTAGGATAGGATAAGGCTTTTAGGGTAGGATAAGGTTGTTAGGGTAGGATGGATCGTTAGGGTAGGATAAGGTTGTTAGGGTAGGATAAGGTTGTTAGGGTAGGATAAGGTTAGTTAGGGTAGGATTGGATAAGGTAGTTAGGGTAGGATAAGGTTGATTAGGGTAGGGTAGTTACTGTATATTATTGTGTTATGACTTTCCATCTCTGGGTTTGAGCATGAAATAGATGGTAGAGAGAGAGAGAAAGAGAGAGGGATCAAAGAGAGCTCGGTAACTGCAGTATTGTCATCAGAGCCTTCACACACATTCCTCTCTCTCTCTCTCTCTCTCTGTCTGAGAAGCCAAAAGCTGGAAACATTTATTTAAATTATTTAGGGCTGAGGTTTAAACACACACACACATGCACACACTGAGATGTTGAGACAGGTCTGTGTGTCAGAAAGCCTGGAGCTTGAGAACAAGCTAATCTCTAATGACATGTCATGAGAGTTCTCTCTTTCTCTCCCTCCCTCTCTCTCTCTCTCCCCGCTCTCTCTCTCCTCTCTCTATTCCCCCTCTCTCCTCTCCTCTCTCTGCTCTCTCTCTCTCTCTCTCTCTCTCTCCTCCTATCTACCTCTCTCTCTATCCCTCCCTCCTCCTCTCTTCTTCATCTAACTACTCTATCTCTCCATCACGCGCTATCTTCTCTCTCTCGTCTCTCTATCTATCTTAGCGCTCTCATTCCTCTCTCTTCTCTCTCTCCTCTCTTCTCTAGCTCTTCTCTTCCTCTCTCTCTTCTTCTCTCTCTCTCTCTCTCTATCTCTCTCTCTCTCTCTGTCCTCTATCTCTGCTCCTCTCCTATTTCTGCTTCTCTTCTCTCCCCTCTCTCTCTTCTATCTCTCCTCTGCTCTTCTCTCTCTCTCTCTCTCTCTCTCTCTCTCTCTCTCTCTCTCTCTCCCTCCCTCTCTCTCTCTCTCCATCACCCATTCCTCCCCATGTTCCTTTTCTTCCTCTTCCTCTCTTCCTCACCCACTCCCCCCTGTGTCTGCTCTCTCACTCCTTTACATCTCCCTCTGTCCCTCTTTCCCTTTCATCTGTGTGGTGCTGGCCGTGGTGCTGAAAGCAGCAGTCATTAACAGGAATGATAAACTGGGTGGTTCAAGCACTGAATGCTGATTGGCTGACATCTGTGGTATATCAGACCGTATACCACGGGTATGACAAAACATTTATTTTTACTGTTCTAATTACGTTGTAATCAGTTTGTAATAGCAATAAGGCACCTCAGGGATTTGTGGTATATGGCCAATATACCACGGCTAAGGGCTGTATCCAGACACTCTGAGTTGCGTTGTGCCTAAGAACAGCACTTAACCGTGGTATACTGGCCATATACCACACCCCCTCGGGCCTTATTGCTGAAATATGGTGTTGATGAAGTCTTGATAATAGTCATGTCCGTTATGTTGTAAGAGTTTGGCTACATTCCCATCATGCCAAGGAAGATCCCAAGATGTGTTTAACCCTGATGGGGATACCAGTTGAATAATTCACCTCCTGTCATGGCTAGATGCCACGGGGAGTAACATCGACTGCTCCCTATAAGCTTGTCTGTAATGGATTTAGATCAATCATTCTGTCAACAGGTGTGTGTGTGTGTGTGTGTGTGTGTGTGTGTGTGTGTGTGTGTGTGTGTGTGTGTGTGTGTGTGTGTGTGTGTGCGCGTGTGTGTAGATGATCTCATAAACGTTGTTCTATTGCATGTGTCATTCACCCTCTCACAAGAACACACACAACCTGATTTGGTTTGTGAATGGGAGCCTCACTGACGTCACAGAGCCTGTCTGTGCATAAAAGCTAATACAATCACCTCCACACACACACACACACCATCACGGAGCCATCTGCATCTCCGTCATCAGCAGCCCACCCCCTACCAGACGACAGGCCATGTAAATATATAGAGAGATAGAGACCGAGAGGGGGGGGGGGGTTGTTCCCATTATACTGTTTTCTCTGTGATCTTACTGCATGTGTAATGAAAGGAAATGAATAGGCAGACTAGAACTGTAGTTTAATAGAATTACTCTCCTCTCCTCCTCTTCTTTTGTCTCATCCTTTCTACTGGGGAGAGGAGAGGAAGACTGGAGTTTTACCAGATCGGGCCACGTGGTCGGGGTAAACTCTGGGCCCTAGGGATGTGTACAGCGGATTGGTGTGGTTTCCAATCTTTTTAGATATGTGTCACAGTTTGGCAATATGGTTACCATGGTTATCAGATACAAGGTCATCCAAAGGAACACGGATATAGAGGGACGGCGAGAGAGAGAGGAGAGAGGGGGGGGAGAGAGGAGAGAGAGAGGGAGGGCTGCGTTCCAGCTGTTCCACTCTCACTACACTCTTGAACTCAGCACTGGAGAGAGAAAGAGAGAGAGACTGAAAGAAAGGAAGAGAGAGAGAACCTTTCTCCTGAGTCAGGTCCTATACTCAATGATGACATACCCTCTCTCTGACTCTGACCTACTCAGAAGTCCAGTGGTGGCCATATCAGAACATTGCCGGTTGCCAGATTGGACTGAATCGGTTGCCAGATAGGACTGAATGAAGCTCGTAGCTTTATTAAGGTACTGAGTTCCAGAAGCTGAATCAGGATGTACGTTCTGTCAGTCAGACAGAATGTTGGCTGGAACACCTAGCTAACCACTCTCTTACATCAACGAATCATGCTCATTGATTGGCTGATTGAATAACAATCATTTATTATTATGATGGATGACTAGGAAACCAGATGACAGACAGATGGATGGACAGGCATGCCAACAGGCAGACGGACAGGCAGACGGACAGACAGACCGATCGACAGACAGAGGACGGCTGGACTTTGTAATGGGCTGTTTACTCCTGTTCTTCTAGTTAGGGAGAACAGATCCTATTGCATTGTGTTTGAGATCAATACTGTGTCTGATGGGAACAGATGAGCTGTTTTATCAGTCTGCTGCTCATCCCTCCATCATCATCCCTACTTTCTTATCCTTTATGTTCTATTATCCACATACCCACACTCTGCAGGGACAATAGCTGCCATGCCCACCACTCTCCTGTATTGTGCCTTGCTTTGTGGTTAAACCGAAACGCACACACACACACACACACACACACACACACACACACACACACACACACACACACACACACACACACACACACACACACACACACTTACAACCACTGTGGTTAAACAGTTGGGTAATTGCAGGCCTCGTTTAAGTGGTTGATGGCTGAGAGGCGTGTGTGTGTATGTGTGTGCGTGTGCGTGTGAACGTGCGTGATATGATTAAGTAGTGCTCGATGATTGAGAGGTGCGTTGGCCCACGTTACATAAATGATTTCTCCCTCTCTTCATGAGTGCAGACAGAGGGGGAATAATAGAGAAAGAAACAGAGAGAAAGAAAGAAAGCTCATTGAAAGAGGGAAAGTGCTTGGCAGTAATAGTAGTAATCAGAGCAGGTTATTTTCCTACCTGGGTCACACATACTATGTATTAACTCTTGTTCACTTTAGACCAAATGGTTTTATTCAATCATCTTCTATGAGTGCAGTCGTTGACTGACTGGGCGGAGGACAGGGGATTCCTTGATTGAAGGTTGAATCTATGACTGTGTCTCAAATAGAGCCCTATTCCCTTTATAGGGCTCTACTTTTGACCAGTACTCTGGACTAAAGTAGTGCACTATATCGGGAATAGGGTGCCATTTGGGTCGCACACCATGTAATTATTTGTCTATGGGTGTAATTATATTGTGTGTGCTTGTGTGGGTCTGTAACAGAACAATGTGATCTGTCAGATTGGGGGGAGTGGAGGAGTTGAGTCCTTACAGTCCATCAGCTCTGAGTTCATCTCAGGTCAGATCTAATCAGGAAGTGATGATGACTCAGGAAGTTAAACACAACACAGTCATCTGGAACACACGCACGCACGCACGCATGCACACACACAAACACATACAGACAGATATGAACTGTCATCTATGGCGGGGTGTAATGAGATGGTTGCTATAACAACAGGTCTACAAGGACCAGCTGATAATTAGTTCTCTGTTTTCAGGTAGAAACTCATTCTGGAACACACACCTCGCTGCGTGTGTGTGTGTGCGTGTGTGTGTGTGTGTGTGCGTGTGTGCGTGTGTGCGTGTGTGTGTGTTTACAGTAAAGGATGGATAACCAGCCGTATCTTCCCCAATGTGACTGTAGCTGTGGACAAGACACAGACATGGTGGCTAATGTTGTCAGCTGTATTGTACTGTATGTGTAAAAACATGGGCTTTTCTGTTGCAGATGGACACCTGAGACAACAGACAACACTTCTATATCACCATGAGGAACTGCTGACACCCTCCTCACCTGACTACCAGAGAGAAGACACTTTTCTTCCTCCCATCCTCTCTCCCACTCCACCCGTCTTCATAAGGATAAACGTTATTTTCGAAAATAGAGAAAAAAGCTGAAGCCCTCTCTTGACCCTTGACCTCTAACCCCTGATCTGTGACCTCAGTATGTCAGGTCTGCGTGGTAAGCTGCAGCGTGTCCAGTGGCGGGCAGGATGGCACTCCTTCACCTCCAGAGTCCTCAGGACCAAACCGGTCGAGAGCATGTTGGACTCTGGGACAGGTAGGTGTTTACAGGGGGGTATCTAGGGGTGTGAATGAAGGTGGGAATGTGTGTGTATGTGTGTGTGTGGGGGGGGGGGGGGGGTATATGTGTGGGTATACAGTATGTGTGGATATGTGTGTGTGTTTTATGTTAAGGTGTGTGTTTGTATGCTAATGTAAGTGTGTGTGTACAGGTGGTGCCAGCAGCCATGGCACCAAACTAGCGAGGGTGTTGTCCACGGTAGACCTGGTGTCACTAGGGGTGGGCAGCTGCGTTGGCACGGGGATGTACGTGGTCTCTGGGCTGGTTGCTAAGGAGATGGCCGGACCTGGCGTCATCGTCTCCTTCATCATCGCTGCTGTCGCCTCTATACTGTCAGGTAATGACACACACACACACACACACACACACACACACACACACACACACACACACACACACACACACACACACACACACACACACACACACACACACACACACACACACACACACACACACACACAGCTACATGATATTTGTGTGTCTCCCCTTCAGGAGTGTGTTATGCTGAATTTGGGGTTCGCGTTCCCAAGACAACAGGCTCAGCCTACACCTACAGCTACGTGACAGTGGGGGAGTGTGTGGCCTTTTTCATTGGCTGGAACCTGATCCTAGAGTACCTGATTGGTACAGCCGCGGGGGCGTCGGCTCTCAGCAGCATGGCGGACTCACTAGCCAATAAAAGCATCTCCACGTTTATGACTACGCACATCGGAACACTCAACGGCCTGGGTGAGTCTGGAGGGGAGAGGGGAGGGGGGAGGAGAGGGGAGGGAGGGGGTAGAGAAGGGAGGAGGTTGTGTGCTGTATATTTGTGTGGGTGTGTGTGGCTCAGTTGGTGTGTGCAACGCCAGGGTTGTGGGTTCGATTCCCACGGGGGGCCAGTACAAAAATAAATACATGAAATGAAATGTATGCATTCACTACTGTAAGTTGCTCTGGATAAGAGCGTCTGCTAAATGACTAAAATGTAAAATGTGTTACCAGGAGCTGTGACATAATCTTCCCTGAGACCTTGGCTGTGTCCAGTGTAGAAATATAGTGTGATGAACAGCCATGCCTTTCTGACAGGCAGAGCAATAATACAAGTCAGTAGGTTTCACCTTCCTGAATGTGAGCCTGATGTCTAGAGTGGCTAGCAGTATAGAAACAGACAGTGAAAGCTCATTCCTCAACATAACAGATGATCACTACTTTTCTGTTTGTGGATTGTAGCGAGGGTTATGCTACAGGGTCGTCATAGTTTTCCTCTATTGTGGATTGTAGCAAGGGTTTTGTGACAGTTGTGTGACAGCCTAGGAACTGTGGAAACAGACAGAGGGAGACAAAATCTATCTAACAGGAAAAGGAACACACACACACACACACACACACACACACACACACACACACACACACACACACACACACACACACACACACACACACACACACACACACACACACACACACACACTCACTCACTCACTCACTCTGTTGGCACAGTGCATGACTGTTGACAGTGTGTGTTCATGTGTTTTCTGCTGGTTCAGTTTTTGATAATGTTGGGGCCCAGGCATCTAATTTAAGCTCTGTTACAGTAAACTATTATATAAGCCCTCGTGTGAACCATTTTAACTTTGAGCCTGTTTCTTATGCTGAGGTCTGTAAAGCACTAAAGGCAATAGACACTAAAGAGTCTGCAGGTCCAGACAACCTGGACCCCTACCTCTTAAAGATAGCAGCTGGTATTATCACTGAACCTGTGGCTCACATTTTCAACTTGAGTTTCTTGACCAATTCCATTCCCTCCATTTGGAAATCAGCTTATGTCCTCCCACTGCTAAAGGGTGGAGATCCCTCAGATGCTAATAACTATCGTCCTATCTCCAAACTCCCAAACAATTTGAGGGAGTGCGCATATGCAGCTATTCTGTGTTGAGCGGTTAACAAAGGAATAGGTACTCCTATATTCTGAATTTAGAGTTATTTATGTACCTTTAGTTGTGATATAAATGTTGGCCTGTATGTTCATATTTTTAATACATTGTAAGGCTGCATGATGAGACTCTAATGAAGATTTGAGAAAAGTCGCTTGAAAGGCATGAGCTCTGCTTTTGCGGCCTGGGGTGCTGCATTGTGCCCTTCTCCCTGAGTGTGCTGCGCAATCTGAAGCATCTCTCACTCACATGGCTCTCCATCACGTGATCAGGTCTTTCTCACAGGCTACAAGTTAAGACAGACACATCAGGGACGCAACTGCGTGCGTCCTTATCCAATTCTGAGGTGCATATTTGTAACAGCCGTTGAAAGGATGGGACCAAGGTGAGCGGAGAATGTATTCATCTTGACATTTAATAGAAAGAATGAACACTTTACAAAATAAACAAAGTTCTGTCAGGTTATCAAGAACTAAACAGGAAAATAACTACCCACAAACCCCAACGGAAAAACAGGCTGCCTAAGTATGGCTCCCAATCAGAGACAACAATAGACAGCTGTCCCTGATTGAGAACCACACCAGGCCAAAACAAAGATATGCAAACACATAGAAAAAGGGACATAGAATGCCCACCCAAATCACACCCTGACCAAACCTAAATAGAGACATAAAAAGGCTCTCTCAGGTCAGGGCGTGACAATATTGAAGATATTGGATGAACTGTCCACATTTACTTTTCGTCAGCCAGCAAGATGAGTAGGCCTAACGAACAGCAAAAGCACTAGCCTATGACAATCAACTATCCCCCATAGACCACAAATCGACCTACTCTCTTCTGTGCGAGAAATAAATATTCCAAACAGTCTGGGACAGTTGCGGGATGCGATAGATCCCAAATTAATACAAACACTAGTATCAAAAAAACTTTTTTATGCAATGTGGCTGACCTAACAGATCAGAACGTTTAAAATTTTGATAAACTACTTGGCTATTTCTTCATATTATAAGCGCAGCAATGCGCACATGGTAGTAGGCCATAAGCGCAAATGTTCCATTAGTGGAATACACCATTATCAAAAGTGATGTAACACTTTGGGCTTCGTGGGTGTGGAGTCAGGTGCAGGAAGCAGGAAAATGTTTGGTACAATATGTCATTTAATAAGTACTGAAAACCAAGGAAATATGTCCAAACACAACAGGGCGAAACAATAACCCCGAAGTCCAAAATACATGTACCACAAAACATACAAAGTGACGACACGTAACAAGCCCGCATACAGAAAAGGTGGAGAGGCGGGCTTAAATAATAAAACTAATTACTAATGGGAAACAGGTGTAACTCATAAAGACATAACTAACAGAAAAAGGAAAAAGGGATCGATGGCAGCTAGTAGGCCGGTGACGACGACCGCCGAGCGCCACCCGAACAGGGAGAGGAACCGCCCTCGGCAGTAGTCGTGACAAGTGACTGCAAATGTGATTATGCATGTAATGCTTTTTACTATAAAGGTGCATTTTTATGGAGAAAATAATCTTCCCCAAACTTGAAACTCACACGCTGCTTATATATGCCAGTTAGGCTCTACACCCCTTGTAAAGCACATTAATGTGCTTAATGTTAAGAAGTTATTTGGCCACTTTAGTTGTGATACTAACCTTATTAAAGCATATAGGCTTATGGGCTAGGCTACATGAGGTGTGCGACTATGATTCCAACAAGTCTCAAAAAAAGGCGTTGTTTCTTATACTGGGCATCGTTCACAAGTGATAAAATATAATTCACAAGTGACAGGCTAATATTGTCACCCATCACTCTATTCTTGATTTAATATTGTCTTTAATATATGTGTGAAATTTGTTTTGATTTAGAATGGACCATTATCATGCACCTGTATCGAAAAAGGGGCAGCGGGAAAAAATATGTCATCTAGGCAGTTATATAGCGAATGGAGGACACTTTCCTCGTGGTTTATTTTCATGCCAGCCAGGTAGGCTATACTCCTGTTGTAAAGAGAAGCAATGTGCTTAATATTAGTAAAATTGAGAAATAAATATAGTAGGCCTAGCCTATAGAAAGCTGATGGGATCCTCCTCTTTTTAATAGAGGCCATCACTCTGTTTTCTCCAGCATTTGCATAGCCTATACAAATGTTGTGCAACATGAGCTCATGGGCTCTCATGAAGTGTTGGATTTGATTTTCAAATACATTTGCATTAATGTCAGAGTGATTACAGGGACGATAGCGTGCTGAGCACCAGGCAGTTAGCAAGTTTGGTAGGCTACTAATGACCATCAGCAGCATCAGAGCTTGTAGAAGCCTAATTACCGTGACTAAACGGTCTTATGGAATTTGACTGCCTTCATGACTCGTGACCACCGGTGTGGCAGTAATATGGTCACCGCAACAGTCCTAAGCGGGGTTCAGTCTGGCTTTAGAATGGGGCACAGCACCACAACTGCAGCTATAGAAGTGGCAAATTACCTCGTAAATGCACTTGATAAAATGCAGCATTGTGCTGCTCTGTTTGTTGATTTATCAAAGGCTTTTGATTCAGTTGACCAGTAATTGTTGCTAGCTAGACTCAGTAACATTGGTCTCAGTGAAGGGGCAGTAAATTGGTTTAAGAACTATCTTTCTGGTAGAACACAATATGTCTATATTGACATGCACAAGTCTAGCTTTCTTGAGATTCATAGAGGTGTTCCATTTTAGCTCCTGTGTTGTTCTCAATTTGTTGTAATGATTTGGGAAATGGAATGCAACCAGCAAAGTTGTATCTTTATGCAGATGATACATATATGAATGTGCTCCTTCTCTGGTTCAGGCTGTTGAAGAGCTCCAGACTGCTTTTCAGTCGCTGCAGGCCTGCCTTTATGGTCACAAACTGGTCTTGAATGTACAAAAAACTAAATTCATGACCTTTATCAGAGCTTGCACTCAGCCAGAGAAGGTGAGCATTGCCACATCTGGTGGCTTATCCATTGAAAAAGTGCCATCCTACAAATACTTAGGTATATGGTTGGATGACAAGTTGTCCTTTAAAGTTCATATGGATAATCTTGTGAGGAAGCTTAAAATGAAATTGGGTTTTTATTTTGGTAATAAGGCTTGCTTCCCACTTATGGCTAGAAAGAAGCTTGTTCAGGCCACTTTTCTCTCTGTAATTGATTATGGTGACTTGTTATATATGCATGCAGCCTCTTTATTACAAATGCCAAGTCACTCACCCACCATTGCACCTTGTACCAAATGGTAGGTTGGTTATATGCGCAGAAAGCTACATTTGTATGTGTTCATCTACAAAGCCCTTTTAGTCAGGTCTCCTTCACCACCAGCAGTTACCATACCTGGTCTGCTAGGTGGTTGCTACTTAAAGTCCCCAGGACATTTACAGTATAAGGCAAGACTGCCTTCTCGTCTTGTGCACCAGAGGCACGGAATAGTATACAATCCATGCTTCATCTAGATATGTTAGTGCCACTGAATGAATACATTTTCTTTATGGGAGACTGTTACAGAGGAGTGTAAAATGCTTATTTTAGGCTGGATCATGTTGTTGAATTGTATTGTATTGTTGTATGTTTTAATTCTGTATTGTATTGATTGTTGCTGCCTTCTTGGCCAGGTCTCCCTTGAAAGAGACTCTGGGTCTCAATGGGCTTTTCCTGGTTAAATAAAGGTTAAATAAAACATTTATGTTTACCTCTCGGTGTGGTGTGTATTTAACTCTCCCCCTCCCACCCTCCCTCCCTCCTCCCCTCCCTCACTACTCCTCACAATCCCTCTCTCCCTCGCTCTCTGCTCCCCCTCCTTCCCTGTCCCCATCCCTCTCTCTCTTGCTCTCCCCTCTGCTCCAACTTGCTCTCTCCCTCCCTCCTCCTCTCCCTCTCCCCTCTGCTCCCCCTCACTCTTTCCCTCCCTCCCTCCTCCCCTCCCTCCGCTCCCCCTCTAGGTAAAGGAGAGCAGTCGTACCCAGACCTCCTGGCCCTGCTGATAGCAGTGATAGTGACAGTGATCGTGGCCCTGGGGGTGAAGAACTCAGTAGGGTTTAATAATGTGTTGAATGTGATCAACCTGATGGTGTGGGTCTTCATGATGGTGGCCGGACTCTTCTTCGTTAACGGACACAACTGGGACGATGGAAGGTTCCTACCCTTCGGGTGGTCAGGGGTGAGAAACACAAACAGACATATACATATGCACACGCTATTACACATATACATTGGTAGGCATGCAGATATGCAATGAATTGTGATATTCAACTAGTCAACTTCTAGTTTACTTGCTAGGTTTAGATAGCAACATTGCTAACTAGCGGCTAACTCGAGCTCAACTGTTGGTGGAATCATAATGTCAAAAGGGATTGTGTTTTAACTCAGCCCTTAACCTCTGTGTCTCTCCTGTGTGTGTTTATACCAGGTGATGCAGGGAGCAGCAACATGTTTCTATGCCTTCATAGGGTTTGACATCATTGCTACTACAGGAGAGGAAGCCAAGAGTCCCAACACCTCTATACCCTATGCTATTACTGTTTCCCTCATCACCTGCCTTACTGCATACGTCTCTGTGAGTACACACGCACGCACGCACGCACACACACACACACACACACACACACACACAGACATAGACACACTCATGGACACACAGATACATACACACAAACACACACATACACACACACACACACATACACATCCATGCCCTATTCGGTGCAAATGACATCATTTGCCCTCAAGAGTTCGTCGGAATGAATGATTTCTGGTTGGTTGGACTCTCTCTATGTATGTCTGTGGTTTCAGATATAGACTATCTATATACTCTATGGTTTAAGATGTAGACTATATAGTCTATGGTTTAAGATATAGACTATCTATATACTCTATGGTTTAAGATATAGACTCTATCTATATACTCTATGGTTTAAGATATAGACCCTATCTATATACTCTATGGTTTAAGATATAGACTCTATCTATATACTATATGGCTTAAGATATAGAGTCTATCTATATACTCTATGGTTTAAGATATATATATATCTCTATGGTTTAAGATATAGAGTCTATATATATACTCTATGGTTTAAGATATAGACTATATATACTATGGTTTAAGATATAGACTATATATTCTATGCTTTCAGATATAGACTATATATTCTATGTTTTCAGATATAGACTATCTATATATTCTATGGTTTAAGATATAGACTATCTATAGACTCTATGGTTTAAGATATAGACTATCTGTATACTATATGGTTTCAGATATAGACTATATATTCTATGGTTTCAGATATAGACTATATCAATAAACTATATGGTTTAAGATATAGACTATATATATACTCTATGGTTGCAGATATTATCTATCTATATCCTCTAATGTTTCAGATATACTCTATATCTCTGGTTTAGGTTAGGTTGTTGATCTGTCAGTAAGAGATGGCCTTTTTATTCATGTCTCTCTCTTCCTCCATAATCTCTGCATCCTAATCTCTCTCTGATCTCTGATCTGTGACAGATGGCCGCATGACTTCACACGTCAATTTACATAGATCACAGAGGCGCAGTCATGCACGTGCACACACACTCGCACACACACCCACACTTACACACATACAACCACACTCACTAGAGTTAGTTTGGGCAGTGATTGCACACATGCACACTTGAGTTTATCTTCATGTCTCCCTGTCTCTCTCTCTCTCTCTCGCTCTCTCTCTCTCTCTCTGTCTCTCTCTTTCTCTCGCTCTGTCTCTCTCTCTCTGTCTCGCTCTTTCTATCTCTCTGTCTCTCTCTGACTCTCTCTCTGTCTCTCTCTTTCTCTCGCTCTTTCTCTCTCTGTCTCTCTCTGTCTCTCTCTCTCTCTGTCTCTCTCTCTGTCTATCTCTAGGTATCAGTGATTCTGACTCTGATGGTTCCCTATACAGAGATAGATGCAGATGCTCCTCTGATGGAGATGTTTGCTGTCCATGGCTGTTATTTTGCTAAGTACATAGTAGCAGTAGGTTCTGTAGCTGGCCTGTCCGTCAGTCTCCTGGGCTCTCTGTTCCCCATGCCACGAGTCATCTACGCTATGGCTGGAGACGGACTGCTGTTCAGGTGACAACACACACATGGACACATTCATACACACGCACACGGACATGATCATACACAAACACACAAGCACACGCACACTGTATTAATAACGTTCGCATTGTGCTTGTGTGTGTGTGCGCGTGTGTGTGTGTGTCTAGGTTCCTGGCCCATGTGTCTCCCTACACTGAGACTCCAGCAGTAGCATGTGTTGTGTCTGGCTGTCTGGCTGCTCTCCTCTCTCTCCTCGTCTCTCTACGAGATCTCATAGAGATGATGTCCATAGGAACACTACTGGCTTACACACTGGTGAGTTACACACACACACACACACACACACACACACACACACACACACACACACACACACACACACACACACACACACACACACACACACACAGACACACTAACTCTCATTCTTCTCTACCTCTTCCAGGTTAGTGTGTGTGTGTTGTTGCTACGCTACCAGCCAGAATCAGACATCCACGGCTTTGTGAACTTCCTGTCTGAGGAGCAGTCCAATAAGAAGAAGGAGGGCGTGTTAGCTGAGTGTGAGAAGGAAGTGTGTTCTCCAATCAGTGAAGTAGATGACTACGGAGGACCTCAAACTAACACCTGTGGAGCTAAGAATCTCCCCTCGCTAGGTGCACACACACACACACACACACATCAAGTCCTACTACCCTAATACCATATTACCCTAACATTGTAAATTGTAATATTGTAACATTGTAATATTGTAACATTGTAATATTGTAATCCAGGCGACAACGAGATGCTGATTGGTAAACCAGATAAAACCACTTACACTGCCAGCCACCCAAACTACGGCACCGTCGACATGGGCTCCGGCATCGAATCAGAAGAGTCGGAGGGCGGGATGTCATGGAGGCTGAAGAAGCTGATTGGTCCGCGGTACTACACCATGAGGATCCGATTGGGCCTGCCTGGGAAGATGGACCGGCCCACTCCGGCAACGGGAAAGACAGTTACTGTCTGTGTCCTCCTCCTCTTCCTCGTCGTCTTCATCTTCAACTCCTTCATCATCTTCGGTGAGGAGACATCTCTGTTCAACACTCAGTACTATTGAAACTATACTCCTATTGATACACCATTAGTTTCCGTATTATATCAATCTTTAATTCCTTCATTTTTTGTAAGATTCAAACCCACATTTCTCAAATGACCTACACTAAACAACATACATCTAAAACTACACAAACCAAACCAACTGCGAACTGCTAAATAATTTCATTCGATCATATTATATTATTCCATTGAAATAATGAAGTTTCTGCATGGTGAACGTTTCCTTCTCTAGTTATTTCACTCCTGTGTCTTCTCTTCTCCAGGAGCGGCCAGCATCGGTGATGGCAGCTGGTGGGCTCTTCTCCTGCTGATCTTCCTGGTCATCTTCATGGCCCTCCTCATCGTCATCATCCTGCAGCAGCCAGAGAACCCTAAGCGACTGCCCTACATGGCTCCGGCTGTTCCCTGGGTTCCTGCTGCTGCCATGCTGGTCAACAGCTACCTGATGTTAAAACTGTCTGCCATCACCTGGATACGCTTCGCTGTCTGGTGTTTCCTAGGTGCGTTACTGGACCGAAGAGTGAGTGGATGGATGGATGAAGGTACATGTATATATGTACCACATACTCTAACACTGTGTGAGTGTGTGTGTTCACGTGCGTGTGTTTGTATGCATGTGTGTACGTATGCTCCGTGTTGGTGTGTGTCTCCCCTTCAGGTATCCTGATCTACTTTGGCTATGGGATGTGGAACAGTACTTTGGAGATCAGGTCCAGGGAGCAGGAGGTCCATGCGTCTACATACCAGCGCTACGATGGTCACCATGCCGGGGTGGATGACGGCTTCTCAGGCTTCAGCGTTGACGACGACCTCTACCCCCCTAGCAACAACGACCCCTGGGCCGCACCAGACGGTGTCGACGGGTCAGGGCTGGTACCCCCCAAGGCTGATGATGATGATTGGACGGATCCGAAGGGAGAAGCTAAGAGAGCGCTAGCGGAGGAGGACCCAATGGATTTCTGAGAAGAAAGGAATGATGGACGGATATTTCAGAGTTGATTGATAGATGTTACTGTTGTTAACAACTGAATGTACTGCCTACTGCTGGCTGCCTGCCTGCCTGCCGTGTGTGTGTGTGTGTGTGTGTGTGTGTGTGTGTGTGTGTGTGTGTGTGTGTGTGTGTGTGTGTGTGTGTGTGTGTGTGTGTGTGTGTGTGTGTGTGTGTGTGTGTGTGTGTGTGTGTGTGTGTGTGTGTGTGCGTGCGTCCATGTGAATGTTTGTGTGGGTCCCTTGTTACTTATTTAAAAACATTTTTTTTCATTGAGTTCCAAAGGAAATATGATCCTATGGAGGAAAGCTGTAGACTACCAGTTAGAAACAGTGGACGGGGTCTTTGGGTTGATTTGGTGATGGGCATACAGTGAAGGTATTTTCCTCTCACTATAGACAGTCCAGAGTGATGACAGACTGGGAGCGACGAGTCAGCATTTCCTGGTTCACCACACACACAGGAAGCTGTCAGAGCGCTGAGCCGAGGTCACTTCCTGTCACTAGTCCAGGTGTCTCTGCTGCTTCTCTCATCTCACAGAGAGGAAACTAGCGACACACACACACACACACAGACACACTTTGACACACACCCGCCTCTCCAGTCTCTATCTAGGAAGGAGGGGGGCTGATGGGGTTTTTGTGTCACATTGTAATTGGACTTTGCTTGCAATAGTGCCTTCATCTGTGTGTGCACGTGTGTTTTTCTTTTGGCTGTGTGTGTGCATGCGTGCGTGTGTGTGTACGCTTTTACACATTGTATCTGTATCCCCTTCAGGGTCTTACCAGTGGAGTGTGTTTGTGACTTATTTTGCTCCATCCCACTCTCTATGAATTAGTCACATAGAACCCTCTAATTCTATGGTCTCCACCCCCTTGGGGAAGCCTTACTTGTCAAGTGCACTAAACTAAAGATGCCACGCGACCCCTCCTACTCTCCACGACCCATAACTGCTGACCTCTATCCCTAACCACAGTACCCAGGGTTCTCTCTGCTGTTCAGGGGTGGGCTCGCTTGAGTTGTCCAGTGAAACACACACACACATACACATACACACACACACAGTTCAGCTGAACCCAAAACCAGAAAGGGGCTTCAGTAGGTACTCTGTGTTCCTTACTGTGTGTGTGTGTGTGCGCGCGCAAGTGTGTGTGCATGTGTGTGTGTGTGTGTGTGTGTGTGTGTGTGTGTGTGTGTGTGTGTGTGTGTGTTCCATGCCTGTGGCTATGTGACGTGGCTGGCTGGTGAATGTGATAGCATGCTAATGTGTATAGCATGGTTGTAGATATTGTATTTGCATGTGGTGACTGACAGCTAAGAGACATTATAGAACTAACCCTACTCCAAGCTGACCGCTGACCCCTGATAAGGGAAACTATCGGGTGAAAGGGACTGGTCGATCTGGAACTGGGGTATGATATGTAGCACATTTAGGAGGTGGTGGTTCTATGGTTTCATCTCCACCCCTCACCACCGCTAACTCCACCCCTTACCCCCACACCCTGTGTTTACAAAGCAAGCCAAAGTCCACAACATTTGTTAACTTTGTAGAGAACAAAACAACAATGAGAATCCAGTAGGCCATAGACCTGTACAATAGATTGAAGTCACTCACGGTATATTACGTTCTGCTTATAAACGGTTAATAATCACTACAACAGGGTTTGTTTAGGTCAAACTGAATTATGAATGTTAACTATTCAATCAGGATCTACCTGGAACCAAATATAAAAAGACCCAAATAATGTAATATTTTTATTGCAACAAGTTAACTAAGGGTTAACCACATATCTAATAATGGTTTAGAAGCCATTTTTAAGCAGAATTCAAGTTTTACTGAGACCACTTGCTAGAGTAGACACATGCAATTACATTCACTTGCTAGAGTAAATACATACAGTTACATTCACTAGCTAGAGTAAATACATACAGTTACATCCAACAGCATCGACACAAAAACATGAGGGAAAACTATCAAACAAAAATAGGAGTATTTTTCTACTGCTGGGTCACGCCCACACCTATGGTCCTCCAATGGTGGGCCTCCACAGTAAGTGGGTGAGGTTTATCTACTTTCACTTCTTGTATTTCTCCCAATCAGAGCTCAGCTTGGGAGGAAACAGCGAAAGCTTATATTTTGAACTTCTTCTATCTCTACACGTATAACGTTAAGTTAAAAAAACAAATTTTAAAGATCTTATAACATTTATTACAGTCTAAAGTAGGCAAAATAGAAGGTTATGAAAACATTAAAAAACAATAAAACGCTATTTTATTACAACACTAAAGAGAATGTTGCCACTGTTGCTTTTAAAGTCTGAGCTGTTTGTTTTGTTCATTTTGTCTCGGGAGAAGGTGTGCCATGTTTCTGTCCACTTCCTGGTATTCAATCATAATGCATTCCGGTTTGAACCGTACAGAACGTCAACAATCTTCCTAACAGCTTCCTAAGGCCCATTTAGGGACGGGTGATATAAATTAACGCCAGCTATCCACATTGGTTAAATTGCTGGTTTATTCAATAGGTCAATGAAATGCACTGCGATTGAATTCCTGCCTCTATCTCTCTCCTGCTGTGGCTGGCTGTCTTTGTGGGATGTTGAGACTGGCTTCTGTTTGCTGACTAGATATTTGTTTTTCTTCTGTATATTTTTGCTATCTGAAGTTGTAAAATGTTCTGATGTATTTGGGGTTTTCTGTTATTGATTTTGACTTCGTCTGAAATGACACCCTATCAGGACTCTGGCCAAAAGTAGTGCACTATAAAGGGAATAGGGTGCCATTTTGAATGCAGGCCCTATGTGTGTTTCTGCTCCTGAGTGCACTTGTTTAAGCTGAGTTGTCGATATCACCTCCATGCAACAATGAAACATTATTTATTGCAAATATGAACCGGACTGGCTCTGTTTTTGTCACAGAAACACGCATGAACACACACACACACACACACACACACACACACTGCTTCATAGAGGAGGATAGGATAGGACAGTGTGTATCAGTGAATCACAGGGAACAGAGCCTTCTGTGCTGAGCTAACCAGGACAAGGTCAGAGTCACACCACTGATAACACACTTTATAACAATGCCCTAGGTGAACACACACAAACACACAAATACACACGTCTGTGTCGTCATTCAGTGTGAAAAACTTACAGTTCACGAGGCCAGATGTGAACACAGACTAGGATTACTGATTACATCACACACACACACACGCTACACTTCCTGTGTTTTGGGGTCAGATTGAACCGGAGCACCAGTGATAATACCTCTGATGTCAGTGTTTATTTTGCTACAGTTAGGGAAACACGGATGGAGACGGGGAGAGAGTAGATGATTCCTGAGTGTGTGTGTGTGTGTGTATGTGTGCGTGTGTGCGTGTGTGTGTTGGGTGGTGTTTGAACATTTGACAGAAATGTCGGGGCAGTTTGCTAGTCATTTTACTTGACATGAAAAACATTGGGACTTTTTAATTATTATTATTAATATTAACCAATATTAACCAAACCAATTTTTATTTATTACAGAAAATTGAACAAAAACACTGGGATAGCACAACATAGCACAATAAATAAACCAAGATAAACACGTTACAGAAACGTTTCTGTGTTTTAACAAAAGTTATTGCTAGAACTACAGAGAGGGAGTGTTAGTCTGGTGTATAGACCACATATGAACAAACACATCTGAAATGACACCCCAGTGTGCTGCGTTACTATTGGCCAGAGACACATACTATGTAGTGTTTGCCCCATCTGTCCTTTGTAGTGCACTATATAGGGTAGGGTGTCATTAGAGATGCAGAGGTCTAAGACGTGAAAAAGGGAAGAACCATGCTGCCAGAGATATAGAACCTGGAGTCATAGAAACAGTGCACATCCTCTGCTACAGATGCGGATCAAACAGGAAACGAATAATGTTGTCTTAACGTTTTTAGTTGTAGTTCTCTTTGTCAAAACATAATATATTCATTACTGCCACTCAAGCCCTCTAGGGGCTCAATTCAATCCGTAGCGCTAAAGATCTGTGCTATAGTGCGTCAGCAATTTAAAGGCAATGTTCCCGCGTTAGCAGAGACTGCATTCACAGTCAACGCTGCATACAGTATAAATGGGTTAGCTGACAACGTCACAAGAAACGATGTGCGCGCTTCCATGGGGCAGAAGTCAGCGTGTTGTTGTGATTCTGGATGGCCAGATTGCTAGCAAGAATGACAATAAACTGCCATGTAAGAAATCGTAAGTATCTCGTTTCATCTTGTTCTTGATTCCGGGTCTTGTTTTGAGGTGATTTGGCTGTCACTTCTATGCTAGTATGGCTAAGATTCGCTAACCAACAACTGTAGCGATGTATTTGTGAGACAAGAAGTGCTCATTGTGTACATGTATGCTTTCAATAAACATGGGAGACAAACTATAGTTGACATGTTGTCAACAATCTAAGCCAACACAGTCTGTTTTGCTCCATAGTTCTGCACGGGTCAGTTTTGTTGCTAAACAACCAACTCGTTTATGTCGGCTCAATTGGAAATTACCTTTAAATTGAAATTGCGCTAAAATGCTGAACTTGTGCGATACGGATTGAATCGAGCCCTAGGTTTCATACGGCATGTTTTTGATTTGTTTGGCCATGTTAGGCCAACCCTATCACTAACCGTTCCATTAGGCTGAAGAAACTGACTTGGCAGTATTTGAGAGAAGGGCTACATTGCCGTTTGATCGGTTTGTCATCGTATAATAAAACGATGTAATAATACATTTCCTTACCACATTACTGTTGGAACACAGGTAGGTACCCACATAATGATCATTGTATAATCAACAATAAGAAACATTCAAAACATGGTATTTATCAAAAAACAAAAATTATGACAGTCTTACTTAAAAAAGGTACGCTTTATTTTCTACAAAATGCACTGATAGGTGTACAGTACTTTCCATCCACACCTGTCCTTCATTGTAGAACAAATAACCCTAATCCTAACCCTAGCCTTCATTATAAAATAAAGAATCCTAACCCTAACCTTCATTGTGGAATAAAGAACCCTAACCCTAACCTTCATTGTGGAACAAAGAACCGTAACCCTAGCCTTCATTGTAAAACAAAGAACCCTAACCCTAGCCTTCATTGTAAAATAAAGAACCCTAACCCTAGCCTTCATTGTAAAATAAAGAACCCTAACCCTAGCCTTCATTGTGGAACAAAGAACCCTAACCCTGGCCTTCATTGTGTGTGTGTGTGTGTGTGTGTGTGTGTGTGTGTGTGTGTGCGTGCGTGCGTGCGTGCGTGTGCGTGCGTGTGTGTGTGTGTGCATGCATGTACTTCATGTGTGTCTAAACATGGGCACTTTTGGCGTGGTTAGTGGAGGGTGGAACAGGGTTGCCAGGCCCCTGTCCTTTGGAGTAGTAGAACCTGTCATGGTGATTGTAGTGTTGGGACGGTTCAGTAGAACAGCAGGTGATCATGGCCCCTCCCAGGAGACAGAAGGCCGTGCCCACCCAGCCAGCGTACAGGCTGAACCCAAACAACATGAGTCCCTGGTCCTGGTGGGCTCCGATAGGAAACCATACTGTCGACACCCCCCCACACAGAGCTATAAAGGAAGGGGAGAGAGAGAGATTTAGATTAACGGCCACATTTAATACACATTAAAGGTCCTACTTTTTTCGTCCATTTTAACTCCGCTTTGTTGGTTAAGGGCTCGTAAGTAAGCATTTCACGGTAAAGTCTACACCTGTTGTATTCAGCGCATGTGACAAGTAAAATTTGATTTTGATTTGATTATAAACACACACATGTATACTGAACAAACATATAAACGCAACATGCAATGATTTTACTTAGTTACAGTTCATATAAGGAAATCAGTCAATTTAAATAAATAAATTAGGCCTTAATCTATGGATTTCACATGACTGGGCAGGGGCGCAGCCATGGGTGGGCATGGGAGAGCATAGGCCCACCCACTTGGGAGCCAGGGGCAGCCAATCAAAATGAGTTTTTCCCCACAAAAAGGCTATATTAAAAGCAGAAATACTCCTCAGTTTCATCAGCTGTCCAGGAGGCTGGTCTCAGACGATCCTGCAGGTGAAGAAGCCAGATGTGGAGGTCCTGGGCTGGCGCGGATACATGTGGTCTTTAGTTGTGAGGCCGGTTGGATGTACTGCCAAATTTAATAAAACGACGTTGGAGGCGGCTTATATGGTAGAGAAATGAACATTCAATTCTCTGGCAACAGTGGTGGACATTCCTGCAGTCAGCATGCATATTTGCACGCTCCCTCACAACTTGAGACATCTGTGGCATTGTTATGTGTGACAAATCTGCACATTTTAGAGTGGCCTTTTATTGTCCCCAGCACAAGGTGCACCTGTGTAATGATCATGCTGTTTAATCAGCTTCTTGACATGCCACACCTGTGAGCTGGATGGATTATCTTGGCAAAAGAGAAATGCTCACTAACAGGGAAAAAAATATTTGATTCCCTGCTGATTTTGTACGTTTGCCCACTGACAAAGAAATGACCAGTCTATAATTGTAATGGTAGGTTTATTTGAACAGTGAGAGACAGAATAACAACAAAAAATCCAGAAAAACGCATGTCAAAAATATTATGAAATTGATTTGCATTTTATTGAGGGAAATTAGTATTTGACCCCCTGTCACGGGTGTCATGTGTGGAGGACCAAGGCGCAGCGGGTTGTGTGCTCATCATAATTTATTTATATGAAAACACGAAAAAACAAGAAAAACAAAGAACGACAGGAACAGTTTTGCAGGCTAACTAAAAGCAGTGCAAAAACAACTACCCACAATACGACAGGTGAAAACAAGCTCCCTAAATATGACTCTCAATCAGGAACAACGATGTACAGCTGTTCCTGATTGAGAGCCACACCAGGCCAACAAAGAATTACAAAAACTAGAACAGCCCCTAGAAATACAAAACACAAGAATATACCCAACACCCCGGAACACATAAATCAAATAACCCCTCTACAATACACACACACCAATAATCCACAAAAACACTCTACACAACATATCCCTCTTATCTAAACATATACACAAAACCATGAAAACAAATACCCTCTGCCACGTCCTGACCAAGCTACAATAACAAATAGACTCCTATACTGGTCAGGACATGACATTACCCCCCCCCCAAAGGTGCAGACCCCATATGCACCTCAACAAAAAATAAATAAATAAACCCCTAACTAAAGGGAGGGTGGCTGCCGTCAACGACGGCTCCTGTGCTACACCCCCCCCTCCCCAAACCTCCTACAGTGGAGGTGGCTTAGGCTCGGGCCTAAGACCACCCCCTGACCAGTCCACTCCTCCCAAATACCTCGGCCTGACACGTGTCACTGGACTGTCTTCTCGGAGCTCCGGACTATGGGGTGATTCTAGGAGCTCCGGACTGTAGGGCGACTCACTTGGTTCCGGACCGTAGGCAGCCTCACTCGGTTCCGGACTGTAGGCAGACTCACTCAGTTCCGGACTGTAGGCAGACTCATTCGGCTCCGGACTGCAGGCCGACTCACTCGGCTCCGGACTGTAGGCAGACTCACTCGGTGCCGGACTGTAGGCAGACTCACTCGGTTCCGGACTGTAGGCAGATGTCGTGTCTTTGGCTATGCCGGATTAAGTGATATGACATGCTAACTTATAAAATGATTTCTCTGTAATTAATATTACCTGATTAAGCTAATCATGTAAATGTAATTAACTAGAAAGTCGGGGCACCACGGAAGAACGTTTATAGAGCTGTTATCTTCCGAATAAACTCTTAAAATACTAAGTAATATTTTACATCAATAGCAGTCAATATTAATCCTTATCTTATTTTCAGTCTCATAATGAAAGTTGTAAATTCTTGGCTATCTTCACGAACCCTGGCTAACAAGTTGAATCAGCAATACAAAATTGGGTTTAATTATTTATTTACTAAATACCTAAACTAATCACACAGAATTACAAATACTCAGAATACAAACGAATGTCATACAGAAAACGTCCCGGTGGACGGAACCTGGTTACACAAAGGAAAGGGGGGTTGGGCTTGAATGAAATAGCGGGAAGACTTAGGAACCACAAACAGCAGCTATGCTATCGTAAATACATTATCTTATGCATTCTAAATTACCGCCCATTTGGAAAAGGAAAATGCAATAAATATTTACTCTGAGCTGCGCTTCGGTAGATTGGTCGTAGATGCTGGCCGGGTTGGCCAACAGATCTTCCTGTACTCGGAACAATGTCTCTGGTGGTAAATTGGATACGTGGTGGTATCTTCGTCTGTTTGTTAGACTGGATCCGTCGTCCGTCCTTTCCTAGCCCACGTTGACAGCGGCCGCTGCTAACTCAACGGCTAGGAAGTATCACTTCTGTAGTGAATAAGCTCAAAGTTCATACCAGTTCATACCATAGCTCACGCCAAGGTTGGCTTAGTTCTGTTCTTGACATGTGTGCCTTCTAACGTAGAGGCTGCAGACCTCACGTACTGGAACCAACTGGTTATCTTTTCGTCAAAGGCTTATATAGTGGAGAGGGGGGAATGATGTGTTTCATCGTTTATAACCCCTCCTCTTCACAGGGGTGGGCCACTGATCAAGCAGGGCACTTTCCTTATGAAAACCCAAATCTCTCATTTGGAAGCTAAAATTACATTTAATCTCCTAACAAACAATTTCAATATCAAACATTTCAATTGCATAACAATTCCATGTGACTCTGATAACTAGAGGGTGGATACTTTCCCAGGTACAGTTTATGTCGTCCTGTCATCAGTCATAATGTCACAGATAACAACGAACTGACCTCCATACTCATTACGTTATCAAGCATATTTCCAACTGGTTTTATTACCAAAATATGGTTCCTTTCCCCATTTGTTTGATGTTCCCAGACTCTCTATATTTAACAGGACAGCAGTCCTTCAGTAGGGTCAGTAAGAGAGGGGAAGGGGGAAAGGTATTTATGGGGGGGGGTCATAAACCTTACCCACAGGCCAACGTCATGACACAGACTCACTTGGTTCCGGACAGTAGGCCGTCTCACTCGGTGCCGGACAGTAGGCCGTCTCACTCGTTGCCGGACAGTAGGCAGACTCACTTGGTTCCGGACTGTAGGCCGTCTCACTTGGTTCCGGACAGTAGGCCGTCTCACTCGGTTCCGGACTGTAGGCCGTCTCACTCGGTTCCGGACTAGACACTGTTGCCGGATACTCTGGACGAGGTACTGTTGCTGGACACTCTGGACGAGGTACTGTTGCCGGACACTCTGGACGAGGCACTGTTGCCGGACACTCTGGACGAGGTACTGTTGCCGGACACTCGGGACTGGGCTGACACACTGGAAGCCTGATGCGTGGGGCTGGTAGTGGAGGTACCATCCTGGGGACACGCTCCTCAGGGCTAGTGCGGGGAGCAGGAACCGGCCGAGTTGGACTGGGCTGACGCACTGGAAGCCTGATGCGTGGTGCTGGATGTGCCAGTTTGAGGACACGCACCTCAGGGCTAGTGCGGGAACAGGCTGAGTTGGACTGGGCTGACGCACTGGAGGCCTGGTGCGTGATGCTGGCTGTGGATATACCGGACTGTGGAGGCGCACAGGCAGTCTTGACCGCACCTCCTGCACAACCCGTCCTGGCTGGATGGAACTAGTAGCCCTGTACGAGCGGAGGGCTGGTACAGGGCGAACTGGGCTGTGCAGGGGCCTGATGGTTGCCGTGCGTAGAGCGGGCGTAGGGTAGCCTGGACCTAGGAGGCGCACCGGTGACCAGATGCGCTGCGCAGGCATCCTCCTACCAGGCTGGATGCCCACTCTAGCACGGCACTTGCGAGGGGCTGGGATCACTCGCACTGGACTGTGCGTGCGTATGGGCGAGATCGTGCGCACTTCTGCATACCTCGGCGCCCTCCACTCCATACGTTCCTCACAATAAGCACGGGGAGCTGGCTTAGGGCTCACCCTTGGCCCAGCCAAACTACCCGTGTGCCCCCCCAAAAAAAAATCTTGGGGGTGCCTCCCCTGCTTCCTCGCCATCCGTGTTCCCCGGTAGCTTTCCCGGTCCTCACCAGACTTCCTCCATGGGCCCTTTCCAGCCAGAATCTGCTCCCAAGTCCATGACTCGCAACAGTCCAATCGTTGCTCCCTCCTCCGCTGCTTGGTCTGTGTTTGGTGGGTAGTTATGTCACGGGTGTCGTATGTGGAGGACCAAGGCGCAGCGGGTTGTGTGCTCATCATAATTTATTTATATGAAAACACGAAAAAACAAGAAAAACAAAGAACGACAGGAACAGTTTTGCAGGCTAACTAAAAGCAGTGCAAAAACAACTACCCACAATACGACAGGTGAAAATAAGCTCCCTAAATATGACTCAATCAGGAACAACGATGTACAGCTGTTCCTGATTGAGAGCCACACCAGGCCAACAAAGAATTACAAAAACTAGAACAGCCCCTAGAAATACAAAACACAAGAACATACCCAACACCCCGGAACACATAAATCAAATAACCCCTCTACAATTCACACACACCAATAATCCCCCAAAACACTCTACACAACATATCCCTCTTATCTAAACATATACACAAAACCATGAAAACAAATACCCTCTGCCACGTCCTGACCAAGCTACAATAACAAATAGACCCCTATACTGGTCAGGACGTGACACCCCCTCTCAATCAGAAAGATTTCTGGCTCCCAGGTGTCTTTTATACAGGTAACGAGCTGAGATTAGGAGCACACTCTTAAAGGGAGTGCTCCTAATCTCAGTTTGTTACCTGTATAAAAGACACCTGTCGACAGAAGCAATTAATCAATCAGATTCCAAACTCTCCACCATGGCCAAGACCAAAGAGCTCTCCAAGGATGTCAGGGACAAGATTGTAGACCTACACAAGGCTGGAATGGGCTACAAGACCATCGCCAAACTGCTTGGTGAGAAGGTGACAACAGTTGGTGCGATTATTCGCAAATGGAAGAAACACAAAAGAACTGTCAATCTCCCTTGGCCTGGGGCTCCATGCAAGATCTCACCTCGTGGAGTTGCAATGATCATGAGAACGGTGAGGAATCAGCCCAGAACTACACGGGAGGATCTTGTCAATGATCTCAAGGCAGCTGGGACCATAGTCACCAAGAAAACAATTGGTAACACACTACGCTGTGAAGGACTGAAATCCTGCAGCACCCGCAAGGTCCCCCTGCTCAAGAAAGCACATATACATGCCCGTCTGAAGTTTGCCAATGAACATCTGAATGATTCAGAGGACAACTGGGTGGAAGTGTTGTGGTCAGATGAGACCAAAATGGAGCTCTTTGGCATCAACTCAACTCGCCGTGTTAGGAGGAGGAGGAATGCTGCCTATGAACCCAAGAACACCATCCCCACCGTCAAACATGGAGGTGCAAACATTATGCTTTGGGGGTGTTTTTCTGCTAAGGGGACAGGACAACTTCAACGCATCAAAGGGATGATGGAGGGGGCCATGTACCGTCAAATCTTGGGTGAGAACCTCCTTCCCTCAGCCAGGGCATTGAAAATGGGTCGTGGATGGGTATTCCAGCATGACAATGACCCAAAACACATGGCCAAGGCAACAAAGGAGTGGCTCAAGAAGAAGCACATTAAGGTCCTGGAGTGGCCTAGCCAGTCTCCAGACCTTAATCCCATAGAAAATGTGTGGAGGGAGCTGAAGGTTCGAGTTGCCAAACGTCAGCCTCGAAACCTTAATGACTTGGAGAAGATCTGCAAAGAGGAGTGGGACAAAATCCCTCCTGAGATGTGTGCAAACCTGGTGGCCAACTACAAGAAATGTCTGACCTCTGTGATTGCCAACAAGGGTTTTGCCACCAAGTACTAAGTCATGTTTTGCAGAGGGGTCAAATACTTATTTCCCTCATTAAAATGCAAACCATTTTATAAAATTTTTGACATGTGTTTTTGTGGATTTTTTTGTTGTTATTCTGTCTCTCACTGTTCAAATAAACCTACCATTAAAATTATAGACTGATCATTTCTTTGTCAGTGGGCAAACGTACTGTAACGGCTGACTTCGTCGTCAGACGAAACAGAGAAGTCATCGTCTGAGAAAGTGGACCAATACGCAGCGGAGTTAGTGTTCATCATTCATCATTGAAGTTTAATTTACTAAAGAACACTACACAAAACAAAACAAGAAAACTGTCAGGTGCAAAACACTAAACAGAAACAATTACCCACAAAACCCCAACGGGAAAACAGGCACTTATGTGTGACTCCCAATCAGCAACAACACTCTACAGCTGTGCCTGATTGGAAGCCACACGGCCAAAAACAACGAAACAAACCAACATAGAAAAATGCACATAGAACGCCCACCCAATGTAACACCCTGGCCTAACCAAAATAAAGAACAAAAAACCCCTCTCTATGGCCAGGGCGTTACACGTACAAAATCAGCAGGGGATCAAATACTTTTTTCCCTCACTGTAAACAGATTTGTGTACAAAATATTAGAGAAATAATATTTTTGTACATACAGAGCATTTCTGGGATCTTTTATTTCAGCTCATGAAACATGGGACCAACACTTTGCATGTTGCGTCACACACACACACACACACACACACACACACACACACACACACACACACACACACACACACACACACACACACACACACACACACACACACATACGATGGACATCATGAGGAACAGGGTGTTGGAAAACTGGACAGTGAAAAGCAGATCAAACACATTTCATATTGTGTCAAACAACAAATGGGGAAATATTTTCCAGCAGGAGGGAACAGTGTGGACGAGGTGGGTGGGGAGGAATGGTGTTCTGGGTGATGGGTTAAACTGTAGGGAAATGTGTGTGTGCATGTGTGGGTGTGTGTCTGTGTCTGTGGGAGTTAGGGGAGGGAGGAAGGCGAGAGACGGAGGGCTGGGAGGGCTGGGAGGGGTGAGAGGGAGGGAGGATGGGGGGGTTAAGGGTCAAGGTTAGGCCTGGGGCTGGGGTTGTTGTAAGTATGACCGTATGTTGTCATGTGTGTGCAAACATCTGTCTCTGTGCTCAAGTGTGTGTGTGTGTGTGTCTGTCTGTCTGTCCGTGTGTGTGTGTCCGTGTGTCCGTGTGTGTTTGTGTGCGTGTGTGTCTGTCTGTCTGTCCGTGTTTGTGGGTCCGTGTGTGTGTGTTTGTGTGCGTGTGTATGTGTGTGTGTCCAGACTTACCCACTAGCAGTATGAGAACCCCCCCAAGTAGGGATCGTTTGTTCTTGGTGGACTGAGGCTCGTCCCCCAGAGAGATGCAGGGCATGGCTGTTAGGACCATCCCCACTGCAGGCAACCCCAGGAGGGATCCAGTTATCATCAACGCCCTCGACGTCTGGATGTATGCTGTACACAGACACACAGAGACAAAGAGATAAACAGTATGGCCTGAAATGTGCCATAGTAATCTTGGTTGATTCCAATAGGAAAGATATCCAGGCCTTGAGTTTGAGATTAGCTGTTGTAGACTATCGGTTTAGGCTTGGGACAAACAACACCCTTTAGCTGTGAAATATTCCCGATATATCATAACCTCATGGTCGGAGTACACAGCCACATAGACGCAGCAGTCTGCACAGCCCTGTTATTTCTTATTTATTAACCTCAATATAGTAGTATCATCTATCTATAGTAGAGTAGAGTATAGTGGTGTATAGTACAGTGTAGTATAATATAGAATATTATAGTATAGTATAATATACTATGGTATCGTGGAGTATATTAGAGTATAGTGCAGTATAGTATAGTGGAGTATAGTAGAGTGTAGTCATATTTAGTAGAGTAGAGTATAGTATAATATAGTATAGTATATTGAGGTATATTAGAGTGTAGTATAATGTAGTACAGTATAGTGTAGTATTGTAGAGTGTAGTATTTTATAGCATAGTATAGTGGAGTATAGTATAGTGGAGTATAGTAGAGCATAGTAGATTGTAGTACAATATAGTATAATATAGTATAATATATTATAGTATAGTATAGTATATTGGAGTATGGTAGAGTACAGTATAATATAGTATAGTATAAATAGTCATGTCCTATTACCTTTAATATAGTATTATTATGTATTGCTGTATAGTATATTATAGTAGAGTATAGTATAGTATTATACAGTAGAGTAATGTTCTATTACCCGGTAGGTCCAATATCTGTGTCAGTGATATACAGTGATAGAGTGGGGTTGATATGACACATTCAGCCCACAGGCCCTTGGCTCCTAACTCGTCCATCTTCTTGCAGGTGTTCATGCCGTATTTACACGTCACTACCCAGTCGTTGGTGGCCGTGGCGATAAGGATCCCGACCCAGCCGATACAACTCATCACAAAACCGCTGAGCTGGAGACAGCTGTTCGCCATGGCAATAAGAGGTAGGGTAGTCCTAGGGTAGAATAGTCTTCAAAAACTGTTTATAGAAACGTAAAATGGTCCAGGCAGTCAGAGTGACTCAAGACGGTGAATAGGACAGTCCACAGCCCAACTAGTCCAAAAACAACTGATGGTACTTTAAAGATATGTTGAAGCTTGTGTGAAAAAACGCTGTGTGAAGTTAGTGTGAGTTTTCGAGTAGAATATTCCTCAAGAAGTAATCCTAGAACTGTGTGTTGTCTCTCCTTGGTCTGTTGTGTAGTCCTGTCAGTTTGGAGAGTCTCCACTTCTAAAGAAAAGCTTCAGCACTTTTCCATTAGTTTTATAGAAGAGAAAGGTCTGAAAAAAACTACCTGGAAACTTCTAACCAATCGGAGGGATGGAGAGAAATATAAAAACATTCTCTCTCCCTCTCTCTCGCTCTCTCTCACTCTCTCAAAATGATTTGTAAAGTGTTATTGCCCTCTCCTGGCCATTAAAAATCATTTCAGTTCCAGGTGTGTCCACCGGGGGGCGACCTAGTGCTGCCTCTGGTACTTCAGGCATGAGGAGGGTACAACTTATTGGTCCGCATGTTCAGCTACCTTTATAGGCTCCTGCTCAGTAGTCTGAAGGGACTTCATCAGAATTACTCATTCGCTTAATGGAGTAGTCATCCCACAGGGGAGTTAGGGAGACAGAGACAGGAAGAGGGAGAAGAAGGAGAGAGAGAGGCAGGAAGAAGGAGGAGAAGAGAGAGGAAGATAAAGAACGATGATGTGGTAGGAGCAAGGCATCATGGGAATGGGAATATTATGGTAATGAGGATGATCAGAATGCCAGGATGGCAGTGAAGGATGATGGGATTTCAGCTCTCCTGGTGCGTGTGTGTGTGCGCGTGTGTGTGCTTGCGCGCGTGTGCGGTCTTTAAATCAGAGAGTGGAGGAGAAGGAGCGTAGTGAAGTGACTCTTAGTCTTTCACTATGACAGCTCTGTCACTAGAGCAGAGTGGCTGTCATCAGGCGGAGGGCTGCTTTCTAGCAACACAGTCATTATGAAATTAAACATTACTGAAACTTAGGTATGAAGGACAAGCAAGACATCCGTTAAATACTGTGAGTATTGAAATGTGCTGTGTATTATAACTTGGCCAATGGTATGTGTCTGTATTTTGCCTATTTACATATTCACCTTTTAAGGCTTGGAATCTACAGGTGTGGGTGTCGTTAGAGTTGTGGCTTATCAGAATAGGAGCCTCGTAACGTTTTACTAAAACATTTGAGTCACCTTGACCTCGATGACATTAGGCTTACTATGAATTAAATGACCAGGTTTTTCCCTTCAGAATTGGACTGTTTCTTGAACTGTTTCCTTTCAAGAACAGAAGCCAGGGGAGGCTGGTAAGACTGTGGATTATAGTTGTATTTAGGATTGAGCTAATAACAGCTATTTCATTCATATGGAGTTAAATCATTCCACAATGTAGCTAATACCTGTTATTCAAAACTAGAGCAACCGTCCTAGAGATGATATTATCATTATGCAGCATGTAGGTCTATATAGGAAGTAACCGTCCTAGAGATGATATTATCATTATGCAGCATGTAGGTCTATATAGGAAGTAACCATCCTAGAGATGATATTATCATTATGCAGCATGTAGGTCTATATAGGAAGTAGCCATCCTAGAGATGATATTATCATTATGCAGCATGTAGGTCTATATAGGAAGTAACCGTCCTAGAGATGATATTATCATTATGCAGCATGTAGGTCTATATAGGAAGTAACCATCCTAGAGATGATATTATCATTATGCAGCATGTAGGTCTATATAGGAAGTAGCCATCCTAGAGATGATATTATCATTATGCAGCATGTAGGTCTATATAGGAAGTAACCATCCTAGAGATGATATTATCATTATGCATCATGTAGGTCTATATAGGAAGTAGCCATCCTAGAGATGATATTATCATTATGCAGCATGTAGGTCTATATAGGAAGTAACCGTCCTAGAGATGATATTATCATTATGCAGCATGTAGGTCTATATAGGAAGTAACCGTCCTAGAGATGATATTATCATTATGCAGCATGTAGGTCTATATAGGAAGTAGCCATCCTAGAGATGATATTATCATTATGCAGCATGTAGGTCTATATAGGAAGTAACCGTCCTAGAGATGATATTATCATTATGCAGCATGTAGGTCTATATAGGAAGTAGCCATCCTAGAGATGATATTATCATTATGCAGCATATAGGTCTATATAGGAAGTATCGCTTCTTTACATGATCTACCACAGTAGAGAGGAGGAGAGGAGGAGGGAGAGAAAAGAGGAAGGGAATGGGAAATGAGGAGAGGAGGAGGAAATGCTGAGGGAGGGAGGGAGGGAGGGAGGGAGGGAGGGAGGGAGGGAGGGAGGGAGGGAAAGGTGAGCGGGTGTTAGACTTGACATTCATTTACTACAGTTAGAACTTCAGCAGAACAGTCGGGGGATTGAATCAGAGGAATGTGAAATATAACAGCAACTAAAAACTGTCTCTGCCACTTAAATCACATATGAGAAAGGAACTCACTAAAACATCAAAGTCATTAAAAAAGTGGGCAGTGAACACACACACACACACACACACACACACACACACACACACACAGTGAGATATCCCATTCTTCTGGTCTCAAAGGGTTTATACTGTAGACAGAGGGAGAAGCTAAAAGCCACATTGTGCTGTAGTGACATCTTCAAACCCAGTGCAGCTAGCACAACCGTTTCAGTCAGGTAGAGTCAGTCCATCAGGCAGGCTAGGGCAGGCCAAGGTTCACACCACTTCATGTCTCAAGGCAGGTAAACGTCCCTGCATGATGCCTACTAGTGCTCAAACACATCTGACTGCTACAGGTGTCGGATCTTCATTTGATCACCCTGTTGCAGGAGAACTTCAAAGTGAGGTTTAAAAAGGCTTCTGAAGTTTGTAATTTCCACTTTAAAATGAAAAATGGATCAACCCCAACAAAAACGTCTGTCAATCATTTAATCCATATAATAATTCACATTTCCTGTTGCTGCAGGATTATCTTCCTGCTGTAGCAAACTGGCTCAAATTAAGATCCTACATCTGTACCAGTGGCATGGCCTTATTTCTATTACAGCATATTGGATAACTGTCATTCATATTCCATTCACCCAGCTCAGTGTAACAGTTTAGGCTACTACATGATACTCGAATTTACCCTATACTCATCTATCCTACAACCTATCCTAACCTATCCTACATATTAAAGTTTATAACGTACTGTAGGTGCACAGGTCGAGAGACAAATTGAAGTAATCAAGGCGACAGACAGTGACAGATTCAATACCACCTTGCACACTCTTGCCTGCATCTAGCTGATCTGGGGTGTAATCATTAGTCCAAACAGTTGCAAAATGTTCCGTTTCACAACT
Organism: Salmo trutta; assembly: GCF_901001165.1. NCBI lineage: Eukaryota > Metazoa > Chordata > Actinopteri > Salmoniformes > Salmonidae > Salmo > Salmo trutta. The sequence goes on along the minus strand of NC_042995.1, from coordinate 8,319,160 downwards.
AAAACGACAGTTTCTATTGGACAAAATCAGGTAGGTCCATTCCCGTTTCGTTCCGCTTTCTTCCGTTTAAGAAACGTTTTGCAACAGAATCGGCTGAATGAATGCCCCTCTGATCACCCACACACACAGTTCACGTTCATAGCAAACCACATAGCAAACAGCACGATCACTTTGCTCGTTGTATAATTCCTTCTCGCATCTACGTGCTCTCCTTCTCCAACTTTTCCCCCCCCAACACAACAGCTGTCTCCAAGCCAAACCTTCATATCATAACTCCGCTACACAGCCATCATCGTTGTCACCATATTAGCTAACTTCATAGTTAACATAGCTACTAAAACTAATGCATTAGTAAACACATAATCCAATCCATGTGCACAATCACGCAGAATAGTGTACAGCAAGCAATTTAGCAGTTACTCCGGCGGGCCCTGGTGGCAATACATTAATAAAACCGAAAGCTTACCTTGACTTGGCAGAGTTGTAGTGTTGGATAGGCTTATCCAGCTAGCTAACATAAGTAGCATTCCTCTTTATTTGAGTCAAGTTGTTAACAAGGCTAAATTACCTGCATTAACTAGTTAAGTAAGTGGAAGATAAAACCAACAAAATATAACTAGCTATCTCTCTGTCTCTTTCTCTCTCTCTGTCTCTCTCTCTCGCTGTCTTTCTCTCTCTCTGTCTCTCTCTCTCGCTGTCTTTCTCTCTCTCTGTCTTTCTCTCTCGCTGTCTCCCTCTCTGGAAAATGAGATGGATCTGAGAACACAACATCCTGTTTTACCTGGTGTGTGTTTCTGCTCCTCTTCTGCTAGAGTCAATAGCATCACCTATCTATCTGTGTGTGTGTGTGTGTGTGTGTGTGTGTGTGTGTGTGTGTGTGTGTGTGTGTGTGTGTGTGTGTGTGTGTGTGTGTGTGTGTGTGTGTGTGTGTGTGTGTGGTGTCTGAGTCTGTTTGTGCACACAGACCCTCAAGCACATAAACCCACATGCTAAAATCTGTGGATTATCTGCATCTGTTTGGCTCAGATTGCATTGGGTGAGTCAGCGTGTGTATACAGTCTGAAGAGAGAATGATGAGAGACTTTACTCAGTAGCTGTTTGGACTGGAGGGTTCAAAGATGTTTTTACTGTCTCTGATTCTGTACACACTTCTTCACACTACTGACCTCAATTAACTGACAGAGAGAGGAGAGAGGAGGGAGAGAGAGAGGGAGGGAGGAGGTACAGATGGGAGAAATATAGAAAGAGATCATATTCAGTGAAGAACAGATGAAGCAGAAGAGAGGATTTATCACAACTACAGGAACTCTGGAAACACACACACACACACACACACACACACACATACACACACACAAACACACTGCTGTGACCTTGGTTTGAGGAGAGAGAGCTGCTACAACTGACGTGAATTTATGTGTATTCTCACTTTGTTGGCTTAGTTCTGTCTGTGTGTGTGTGTGTGTATGTGTGTGTGTGTGTGTGTGTGTGTGTGTGTGTGTGTGTGCGTGCGTGCGTGCGTGTGTGCGTGTGTGTGTGTTTAAACCCCAGCATGAATCAGGTAAAGATCCAGGGTTCATCCTCAACCCCATTCATCTTAACCCCCTGTACTCCTCCCCCTCTCTCTCCCACCCCTCCCTTCATCCCTCCATGTTTTATGTTTGCATTAACTTGATTCTCTGTTAGTGTAGCAGATGTGAAGGAGCAGTCAGTCTCCCCGTTCTATCACAGATGTGATTTTAGTAGGGTACACACACACACACACACACACACACACACATACATACATACACCAAGGGCGTTCTCTCTTCCCTGACGTGTCATTAGCTTTGGCTCCTAGAAGTTAAACAGGTTTTTTCTGTCCTGTGGTCACAAGCACACACACATAAGTACCCACAAGCACACACACACACACACACACACACACACACACACACACACACACACACACACACACACACACACGGAAGTTAAAGGGGTTTTCTGTCCTTGGCCAATACCATCATAGCGAATCAATAGAGTCATCGCTCAAAGCCAGAGAGAGAGCGAGGAGAGAGGAGAGGAGAGGACAGGACAGGACAGGAGAGGAGAGGAGAGGAGAGGAGAGGAGAGGAGAGGAGAGGAGAGGAGAGGAGAGGAGAGGAGAGGAGAGGAGAGGAGAGGAGAGGAGAGGAGAGGAAAGGAGAGGAGAGGAGAGGAGAGGAGAGGAGAGGAGAGGAGAGGAGAGGAGAGGAGAGGGGAGGGAGAGATAGAGGGAGAGATAGAGGGAGAGAGGGAGAGGATAGATGAGAGAGTTGGAGAGAGAGGGAAAGGAAGAGGAGAGAGTAGGAGAGAGAGGGAGAGGATGAGGTGAGGAGAGAGTGAGAGTAGGAGGGAGTGGAATCGGTGAGGAGTGCGAGAGTAGGAGAGAGGCGGAGAGGTGGGGAGAGAGAGAGTAGGAGAGAGTGGAAGAGGTGAGGAGTGCGAGAGTAGGAGGAAGAGGTGAGGAGAGAGAGAGTAGGAGAGAGAGGGAGAGAGAGAGGAGAGGAAAGGGAGGATAAAGAGGGAGAGATAGAGGGAGAGATAGAGGGAGAGAGGGAGAGGATAGATGAGAGAGTAGGAGAGAGAGGGAGAGTTGAGGAGTGAGAGAGAGAGTAGGAGAGAGAGGGAGAGGTGAGGAGAGAGAGAGTAAGAGGGAGAGGAAGAGGTGAGGAGAGAGAGAGTAGGAGAGAGAGGAAGAGGTGAGGAGAGAGAGAGAGAGAGAGAGGAAGAGGTGAGGAGAGAGAAGGAGGGAGAGAGAGAGTAGGAGAGAGAGAGGAAGAGGAGAGGAGAGAGAAGTAGAGGAAGAGATGAGAGAGTAGGAAAGAGAGGGAGAGGAAGAGGTGAGATATAGCTCTGTGAGAGGAGTGGAGAGAGGAATGAAGAAAAGAAGGGAAGCAGAAGGGTTTAAATCATAGCAGGCCCATGACCCTGACTGGATGGATGGAGGGAGGGAGGGAGGGAGGGAGGGCAGGGATGGAGGGAGGGAGGGAGGGCAGGGAGTGAGGGAGGAATGGTGAAAGTGAGCTTACCTACTGGACACACTGGTTGAATCAATGTTGTTTCCACATCATTTCAAGGAGATTACATTGATGTTTGTGTCCAGTGGGTAGTTAGCAGTACATACACTACATGACCAAAAGTGTGTGGACACCTGCTCGTCAAACATCTCATTCCACAATCATGGGCATTAATATGGAGTTTTGCTGCTATAACAGCCTCCACTCTTCTGGGAAGGCTTTCCACTAGATGTTGGAACATTGCTGCGGGAACTTGCTTCCATTTAGCCATAAGAGCGTTAGTGAGGTCAGGCACTGATGTTGGGCGATTATGCCTGGCTCGCAGTCGGCGTTCCAATTCATCCCAAAGGTGTTCGATGGAGTTGAGGTCAGGGCTCTGTGCAGGCCAGTCAAGTTTTTCCACACTGATCTCAACAAACGATTTCTGTATGGACCTCGCTTTGTGCATGGGAGCCTTTTCATGCTGAAATAGGAAAGGGCCTTCCCCAAACTGTTGCCACAAAGTTGGAGACACAGAATTGTTGTTTAGAATGTCATTGTATGCTGTAGCGTTAAGATTTCCCTTCACTGGAACTAAGGTGCCTAGCCCGAACCATGAAAAACAGCCCCAGACCATTATTCCTTCTCCACCAAACATTACAGTGGGTGCTATGGATTGGGGCAGGTAGCGTTCTCCTTGCATCTGCCAAAACCAGATTCGTCTGTCGGACTGCCAAATGGTGAAACGTGATTCATCACTCCAGAGAACGCGTTTCCACTGCTCCGGAGTCCAATGGCAGCGAGCTATACACCACTCCAGCCGACGCTTCGCATTACGCATGGTGTTCTTAGGTTTGTGTGCGGCTGCTCGGCCATGGAAACCCATTTCATGAAGCTCCCGACGAACAGTTCTTGTTCTGACATTGCTTCCAGGGGCAGTTTGGATAAAACGAGTTCTGGGGAAGCAGCCATTAATACACTATACAGCGACACGTTTCATCATGATCAATGTGTTCCAGTGTTCTGCTCTGTAGATAACAGAAGGAGATGGAACATATAAAATAATTGTAGAAGGCTGCTAGAAGCCAGCAGCCCGTTCAGGTTAATAGATATCTTGATCCTGAAACTCTGTATGCTTCAGTTCCAGGCCTGGTGCTGGAGAGAAACTGAGTCCAGGCTTTAGTTCCAACATAACATAGCCTTGATTCAGCGATTAAGACAGTGATGATGATGATGATGATGATGCTGAAGACACAGTGCAATGTTCACTCCCCCACAGTGTGGTCATTATAGATGTGTAGAGGTAGTCAAACTCATCTAAACAGTACCATTTACATTGAACAAATTCAGCCATTTTAGACAGTGCTGAAGACAACATGATGTTGTGGTCATTATTTACATGTATACACAGTGTTCAGCATGCACAGTTTGACAGGTGGGATTTTAATGTGAATCTGCATCCTCCATATTGTCACTAAGACTTCTGACACGATGACACTCCAGTCAGAATGAAATGGGAATGTTTGTTGTGGAATGATTGGAGAGAGAGTACGTGTGTGTGTGTGTGTGTTTTATATTTCTGCCATTTTGTCAGGAAATGCAGCTCTGTCTCGGGTTCTGCTGTGGTGCAGTGGTTGCACAGCCTTTCCTCTACAGGGAGACAGGTTTTCTCAATGGCAAGGCTGTGCTCACTGAGCCTGTAATTTGTCAAGGTTTTGATCACTAACCATGGTCAAATAGTTTGCCATTGTGTACTGTCGATTTAGGGCCAGATAGCACTGCATTTTGCTTTGTGCTTGTGCTTCCCAATGGGTAATGTAGTTCTGTTTTGATTGTGTTGTAATTTGGTTTATTCTGATTGATTGGATGTTCTGGTCCTGAGGCTTCAGTGTGTTAGTAGAACAGGTTTGTAAACTCAGCCCCAGGACCAGCTGGATGAGGAGACTCTTTTCTTTGCTCCTTTCTTATCAGGTATGAAGGTAAGACGCAGATGCAGACAACGTTGAATTAACAATGGTTTAATTATCCAACAGGGGCAGGCAATAGACAGGTCAAGGCAGGCAGGGGTCAGTAAACCAGAGGTGGGGCAACGGTACCGGACAGCAGGCAGGCTCAGGGTCAGGGTAGGCAGAGGTCAATAATCCAGAGGTGGGGCAAAGGTACAGGTCGGCAGGCAGGCTCAGGGTTGGGGGCAGGTAGAGTGGTCAGGCAGGTGGGCTCAGAGTCAGGACAGGCAAGAGTCAAAACCAGGAGAGCAAGAAAAAGAGAGACTGGGAAAAATAGGAGCTCAGACAAAAACGCTAGTTGAATTGACAAACAAGACGAACTGGCATCAGACAAACAGAGAACACAGGTATAAATACACAGGGGAGAATGGGGAAGATGGGAGACACCTGGAGGGGGTGGAGACAATCGCAAAGACAGGTGAAACAGATAAGGGTGTGACAGCTCTTGGCATTGCAGGGCTTGGTGATGACATGAGAGGGGGTCAGTGTATTTTAGATGTTTCCACGTAATTGCTGTTTTTTTTGTTTTTATTATGAATGGATATTGGCCTAATTCTGCCATGAATGCATTGTTTGTAGTTTTCCTCTGGACAAGTAGGAGAATCTTACAGAACTCTGCATTCAGAGTTTCAATGGGGTGTTTGTCCCGTTGGGTGAAATCTTGTTTTGCAAGCCACACCTCGCTGCCATAAAGTGCAATTGGTTCAATGACACATTCAATTAGTTTTAGACACATTTTTATACACTACCGGTCAAAAGTTTTAGAACACCTACTCATTCAAGGGTTTTTGTTTATTTTTACTATTTTCTACATTGTAGAATAATAGTGAAGACATCAAAACTATGAAATAACACATAAGGAATCATGTAGTAACCAATAAAGTAAAAACACATATATCAAAACATATTTTATATTTGAGATTCTTCAAACAGCAACCCTTTACCTTGATGACAGCTTTGCACACTCTTGCCATTGTCTCAACCAGCTTCACCTGGAATGCTTTTCCAACAGTTCTGAAGGAGTTCCCACATATGCTGAGTACTTGTTGGATGGTTTTCCTTTGTGGCGGATGAATCAGAATTAGTTGGGTAACATAGATAATTAAGATGTTTTATTTGCATAATATGCTTATGTGAGATACTTGTCATTAGAATGTGTCCATTTGGATAATGAATGTTGGCAGTTGCACTTTTCCCTTAGCTAGGGCTCAGTCACTTGGGGCCCAGAGAGGGGAGAGGTCAGGCTTGTCTTTCACATATCCCTGGTGTTATGCAGAATATCAGGAAGGGAGGAGGACAGAATGGAACATTGTCTACATATGTGTGTGTGTCTTACTGAGGATGGGCCTCTATGAGAGCACTGACAGAGGAGATTTACGATGTCTTTGGGTAATAAAGCCTAAAGAGCATTCCAGATAACATGGAGCTAATGGTTCTGTTCTATACCGTACCAGGGAGAGACGGTTCCAGTTTGGAGTAGGAGGACCAGACACTGGTCTATACAATGAAAACTGTTGACACAGCAGTTGCTGTCTGCTATGTTTTATAGATATCTTTCATACAAAACGTAACCTTGCGACCCATTCTATGTATCTGTGGTTCGTCATGTACGTTGAGAGGGGTGTATCTTGGCTATAAAAGATCTTTGTACTTTTGTGTAGACACTTTCAATGGTTCATTAGAGATAGCGCATCATTGAAAGTCAAGGGCTTTTGCAAAGCTCTTATTATTAAAGATGTAGTTTTAGTATAACTCTGACTGGTGTGTGAAGTTTGTAACTCTCCTCATTTGGTAATGCAGAAATTAGCCACCACACCTTCACTCTGCGGTCCAACTCATTCCAAACTATCTCAATTATGTTGAAGTCGGGGGATTGTGGAGGCCAGGTATCTGATGCAGCACTCCATCACTCTCCTTCTTGGTCAAATAGCCCTTCCACAGCCTGGATGTGTGTTGGGTCATTGTCCTGATGAAAAACAAATGATAGTCCCTCTAAGCCCAAACCAGATGGGATAGCGTATCGCTGCAGAATGCTGTGGTAGCCATGCTGGTTAACTTCTATGGGCTACGTGGGTCGCTAGCGTCTGCGGGACACAGCCAGTGAAATATCAGGGAGGCAAATTCAAAAACAACAAAATGTCATAATTCAACTTTCTCAAACATACAACTATTTTACACCATTTTAAAGATGCACTTCTCCTTGATGTAACCAGTGAAAGCAAAACATTAGATTATGTTAGGGGAGTACATAGACCAAAATAATCACACAGCCATTTTCCAAGCAAGGACATGTGTCAATAAAACCCAAAACACAGCTAAATGAAGCACTAACCTTTGACGATCTTCATCAGATGACACTCCTAGGACAATATGTTACACAATACATGTATGCTTTGTTCGATAAAGTTCATATTTATATCCAAAAACAGCATTTTACATTGGCGCGTGATGTTCAGAAAATGTATTCCCACCAAAACCTTCCGGTGAATGTGCACATCAATTTACAAAAATACTCATCATAAACGTTGACAAAATATATAACAATTATTTAAAGAATTATAGATAGACTACTCCTGGATGCAGCCGCTGTGTCAGATTTTAAAATAGCTTTACGGAGAAAGCACATTTTCAATATTCTGAGTACATAGCTCAGCCATCACAGCAAGCTATAAAGACACCAAGTTCGGGGGCACCTAAACTCAGAATTAGTATTAGAAATATTCTCTTACCTTTGCTGATCTTCGTCAGAATGCACTCCCAGGACTGCTACTTCCACAAGAAATGTTGTTTTTGTTCGAAATAATCCATATTTTTGTCCAAATACCTCCGTTTTGTTCGTGCGTTCAGAGCACTATCCAAAGGCATAACGCGCGAGCGCGGTACCAGAGACGAAAAGTCTAAATGTTCCATTACCATACTTAGAAGCATGTCAAACGCTGTTTAAAATCAATCTTTATGGTATTTTTAACGTAAAATTGCGATAATATTCCAACCAGATAATAGCGTATTCATTCAAGGAGAAAAAGAAGGAACAGCATGCTCGTGGGACCGCGCATATCCAATCCCTTTGTTGCCAGGCAGTCCACTCAGTAACTGAGCTCCTATTATCTGCCCAGTGACAGGAAAATGCTCAAACAACTTTCTGAAGGCTTCTGACAGCCAATGGAAGCCTTAGGAAGTGCAACGTAACCCCACAGATACTGTAGTTTCGAAAGGGACTAGAAAGAAGAACTACAAATTCTCAGATCCTCCACTTCCTGGTTGACTTTTTCGAAGGTTTTTGCCTGCCATATGAGTTCTGTTATACTCACAGACACCATTCAAACAGTTTTAGAAACTTCAGAGTGGTTTCTATCCAAATCTACTAATAATATGCATATTCTAGTTTCTGGGCCAGACTAGTAACCTGTTTAAATTGGGTACGTTTTTCATCCCGCCGTGAAAATACTGCCCCCTAGCCCAGACAGGTTAAGTGTGCCTTGAATTCTAAGTAAATCACAGACAGTGTCACCAGCGAAGCACCCCCACACCATAACACCTCCTCCTCCATGCTTTACAGTGGGAAATACACATGCGGAGATCATCCATTCATCCACACCGCGTCTCACAAAGACACGGCAGTTGGAACCAAAAATCTCAAATTTGGACTCCAGACGAAAGGACAAATTTCCACCCGTCTAATGTCCATTACTCGTGTTTCTTGGCCCAGGCAAGTCTATTCTTTTTATTGGTGTCCTTTAGTAGGGGTTTATTTACAGAAATTCGACCATGAAGGCCTGGTTCACACAGTCTCCTCTGAAAAAAACCAAATTTGGGTTTCAATTTGTTTTTTAACGGCGTAGAATGCCCTGCATGCCTCATTTAGGTGTCTGGTTCAGCTTATTTTTAAACCTAAGTAATATTGTAGTGTGTGCTGTCCTCTATGTATTTTGTACCAATTGAGAACTTGGGTCTAATCCCCCCCATCTCTCTTTCTCTCTCTCTCTTTCTCCCCCCTTCTCTCTCTCTCTCTCTCTCTCTCTCTCTTCCCCACCCCTCTCTCTCTCTTCCCCCCTCTCACTCTCTCGCTCTCTCTCATCCCCCTCTCTCTCTTTCTCTCTTCTCTCTCTCTATATCTGTATCTGTTTACTGTTCCCTGCAAGGATTCTGTTTTGTAAATCACTTGTTCAGAGAGAACACACACAAACGCGACTGCACACACACACACACACACACACACACACACACACACACAAACACACACACGTACTCTCTCTCCAATCATTCCACAACAACAAACATTCCCATTTCATTCTGACTGGAGTGTCATCGTGTCAGAAATCTTAGTGACAATATGGAGGATGCAGATTCACATTAAAATCCCACCTGTCAAACTGTGCATGCTGAACACTGTGTATACATGTAAATAATGACCACAACATCATGTTGTCTTCAGCACTGTCTAAAATGGCTGAATTTGTTCAATGTAAATGGTACTGTTTAGATGAGTTTGACTACCTCTACACATCTATAATGACCACACTGTGGGGGAGTGAACATTGCAATGTGTCTTCAGCATCATCATCATCATCATCATCACTGTCTTAATCGCTGAATCAAGGCTATGTTATGTTGGAACTAAAGCCTGGACTCAGTTTCTCTCCAGCACCAGGGCTGGAACTGAAGCATACAGAGTTTCAGGATCAAGATATCTGTTAACCTGAACGGGCTGCTGGCTTCTAGCAGCCTTCTACAATTATTTTATATGTTCCATCTCCTTCTGTTATCTACAGAGCAGAACACTGGAACACATTGATCATGATGAAACGTGTCGCTGTATAGTGTATTAATGGCTGCTTCCCCAGAACTCGTTTTATCAGCCATCATACTACTGTAACAGGGCTCATATCATTACCATATGCTGAGCTAGCATCAACGTGTGCTTATTCTAGAATACGTACAGCTAACTACCCGCTGGACACAGACGTCAACTCAACGTCTATTTCACGTTGGTGTTCAATCTAATGATAGAAAGTTGTTTTTGATATTTTTGTTAAAAGCCTATCCCAAACCTTAACCCTTACCTTAACCATTTGGAGTTAATGCCTGACCTTAAGATTTCAGAGTTAACGCTTTTTTTTAA